>NC_142249.1:39870041-40022541 GCF_052056855.1 Sturnus vulgaris
TAAAAGGAAAAGGTTTTATAGGAAATGTCTCTGTGAGGGACAGGCCTGGTGTCCCAGCAGGGGACAAGGTGCTTCCTTACCTGTCTGTGCCATCACCTTCCCTCATGACAGACATGGTTCTCCTCCTCCTCCTCCTCCCATTTCCTCATCCCCAAAGCAGGACCTGCCACCATGTCCAAGTGGGAAAAATCCTTAAGGAGCAAAGAGACTCCATAGAATTGTCACTGTGGAATGAAATGTCCTTGGAGCTGCCCCATGGCCTGGGGAAATTTGGGGTTGGAAGAAGGAAACCTTCACCCCACCTCTCCCTCAGCCTGTGGGATGCTGCCATTCTGGGATAAAACTGGGAATATTTGAGATAATTAATAGAGTTTATTGAAAGTTAGAAGGATATTTAACTTTTCTTCTGTGATCCCAGCACAAACCTTTATTTTCCATAACATTGTTACAGGTCTGATCTTCTTCCTTGTGCTCCCAGCCTGGGAGGCTCCAGGGTCAGAGCATTCCCAATGAATTCATTTGTTTGTTATTCACTTTTTTCAAGTTTTCTTTCTGTCCTTAAATATTACTGATGGCTCTCATCTTTTCTCCCTAGAAGTGGAAAGCTAAATAACCATTTAGAAGCTGCTATACACGAGGCCATGAGTGAACTAGACAAAATGTCTGGGAATGTAAGTTCCTTTTCCTTGGCAATATTCTCCTTTTCCACGTTTGCATGTGTGTCCCTTGGAGGGAGCCTTGGTTTGGGGTGGCTTTCTAACAAATTCTAATTTTATTTTCTGAAATAATGAGGAATTTTCAATATTTCCCCTGCATTAAGAACTGTTGGCAAATGTCTGATGGTTCTGAAAAACGGGAAAAGTTGTGGGATTTTAGGTACAATGAAAAATTTTATTAATTTTGACAAAAGAGATTGAAACATCCAGTGTGATAATACTTGGATGAGTTCCAGTCCTGCCCATGTTCCAGGGGGTTCCTCTGACACAAAGTCAGGCTCATTTCTTTCTCAGCTGGAGTAGCAAGGTATTGAAACCACATTTGAAAGCATCTTTCTTTGGAGTGCAAAACTCTTGGAATTAAGTTTTCCCCATGAGAAATGAAAGCTATTGTCACGAAAGGTAAGTTAAAAAAAAAAAAAAAAGAAGAATATTTTTAATATCACACCCAAGAGTGGTATTTCCACACTAATTACCCTGTTATTGTGTAACTCCAGCATCTTTCCTGTAATAAGTTTGGTTTATAAAATATCCTCATTTTTATTTCTAAAACTTGGCTGTAATTTCATTGCAGCCCACCTAAAAACAAAAAACAAATCTATCACAGCACATGTAACCTCCCACGTCTTCTATTTGGTCATTAATTATTCAAATTTTTCATCATTATAAAATGTTTGAACACAGGGAAGTAAAGGGTTTTTTGCTGATATTCAGTGCTCAGGACTGAAGAGGTGCAGGTTTGGAAGTTACAGTAACACTTTGGGGAGCTTCTGGAATATAAAAAAGGAAATATATTTATATATTTGAAGAACTGGAGGTTAGAGCTGATTTCAGACCCAACAAGAAAGACTTAAAAAGTTTTTCAGTAGCTTTTAAGTAACAACCCAGCCAAATCTTTTGTTGAAACTGAATTTTACAAACTGAGATTTGAGCTTTGATTTAAAACCTTGCTGTGTTTCCCTCCTTTGGAAGGAGAAGGAAAGCAGGGGGTGATTGTTGGTCTGTAACAAATAAATTTGGGATGGGTGTTCGGGTTGGCCCATCCTGCTGCTACCTTTTCCCACCCATAAATCCATGATTTTAATTGATAAAAATATTGATTTTTTTTTTTAATTGATAAAGGAATATCAAAAGCTGCCTGCTCTGAGCATTGGGGGCAGCAGAAAGTTTCCACTTCAGGGGAAGTGCTGTGGTTGGATTTGCTGCTCTGCTTCTTCTGTCACCCAAACTGATGGACCTGCAGTGCCTCGATTGATCCTTTCATTGTGTGGGCACAGAATTTGGGATCAGGGCTGATTCCCATAAGGATTTTCATCCCTACAAGCACTCCCAGGGAATCTGCAGCTTTTTTTAGGGACTTGCAGCTCCTGCTGCTCAGCCCCAGCCGCTGTGAAATGGGAAATGTGCAGCAGGACCAGCAGCTCCAGGAGGGAATTCTGGCAGGAGCCAGGGGATGTCAGGGCTCAGGAAGGAGCCCAGGGAGCTGCTGAGGGATTGGTTCCTGTGCTGGGAGCTGCAGCTCTGCCGACAGATGGTGGTGGAATTCCACACCAGCTCAGCCTTCCTCCTCCTCCTCCTCCTCCTCCTCTGTCTCCTGCTGCTCTCCCTGAGCAATGCCAAACTTTGGCTCTCAAATCCATCCAGCATTAGCTGGGAATGGAATGTTTCCTTTTAGGCACAAAGGGTTTCCTGAACATCCCTCATTCCTTAATAACAGCCCTGAGCTGCACTTGCCCAGTTTTCCCTGTTAGCAGCATTTTCTCACCATCTCCTTCCCACTTTTTATCACTCTGGTCACTGCAGTGTATGAAAGTTTGTCACTGAATTTGCCATTATTGCATTTTGGGATGGGTCCCTGATGATGTGGTTGTTTCCCAGCCACTGCAGCTGCTTTCTCTCTCCAAGGTTTGGGATGCACAGCTTATGGAATCAACCTTTCCCTCCCAGTTTCCCAAAGCTGTTGAAGTCCCTTTGTTCTGTGTAGCCGTGAAATTCCAAGAGCTGGTTCCTGACAGCCCCTCGAGCCCTCCTGCAGCTCCTCGATCCCCTGACCACTGCCCTTTGCTAACTTGTGAATATACTTATTTTTAGGTCCACCAAATCCCGCAGGGAGACAGACAAGTGAAGCCTCCAAAACTCAAGAGGAGGAAGATCTCTAGATAACATTGAATGTCTTTGTTACTGGTCCAGTCCTTATCACAGTGAACGTGCACATGAGTCTATCTGTAGGTGTTGTCAGGATTTCTGTGGGGACAGCTCACTGCCATGGCAGGGCACCACGAGGAGCAGTGCTACCACCTTTGGGATGATTAGGAGGGATAGAGGTTGCTGGATAAGCCAATCAGAAATCTTGAAAGGTTGCAGTAACAATGTCAGATGATTACTGAAATTTTTTTTTTTTTTTCTATAATACTAAAAATTGTGATTATAAGAAATAGTCCAAATGTTTCTGAGAAATTTTCATTGTGTATATAGATAATACAGAATTTCATGGTGATATCTGAACTGTAAATATTGTACAATATTGTCATGTACAAGCGTACCTAATGCACACTTTATCTTTTATTGTACAAAAAATAGTGTACAAAATTCTTTGGTTTCTATTGAGTACACATACAAGAGACTACCAGTGTAAAGTGATAAATAAAAATACAGCCTAAATGCTTTTATATGATAATGTAAAAGATGCTGTTTTTGTATTTAACAGCAGAGAGAAGGCATGATTATGTAATACCTTAATTATGACATCCACTTCACGCCACTGAGTGTTCATTGCTCTGTCTGTTTGGAATGAACCTTGCCTGGAAGTGCTGTACTCCAGTTCAGGCCTTTAGGAGAGCGCAGCCTCGCAGATTCCCAACGGGATGTGGGATCACAGCTCTAATTAACAATTCAAAGGCTGCAACCCCTCGGTTGCGTTTTTATTTCCTTAGCTTTGAACGTAGAACGCTGTAGATTTGATTAAAAAGGACAAAAAAAAAAAAACCAAAAAAACAACAAAAAAAAAAGAGTAGAGGGACTATTTTAGTCAACCATTTCTGTAGGAGAAGTTTCATAGCCACCTGAGGAACTAAAGAGTCCAAACCCCCCTAACGTTGAGCCCCTCCAACCACCCCCTAGATTAATTAGCTTCAATTATCTAACGTCATTAACACGGTGTTTCCTCGGAAGGGGGCAGAGGCCCTGCTTTCAGGAGTGATCAGGACTGATTGCTGTTGATTGATTACCTTTGGTTTGGCAGTAGGATGAAAGGGAAAAGCAATCCCAGGATCCATCTCTCAGTATTAAAACAGAAAAAAAAAAAAGTTAAGGGTGGCTTACAAAACTATTAGCAACAGTAATTTTTATCAGTATTATGTAACATATCAGATTTATTTTATTTAAAAAGAATTATTTATACCATTAACAGATTCTTATATATATTAATGTGGCTGAAATGCGCAGGTTAAATCTATTAACCAAATTATTTATGTTATATTAAGTGAGAAATGTGAAACATATGTAGAAAAAAAAAATTAATACACTACAGATTTAAAAGTCTAAAGCTATGAGCCATTATAAAATTAACGAACGGAAGTGTAGCACAACATTCTTTCCATTTGATTTCATTTTTCTTTTTCACACGGCCGGTGGTGCTGGTGAGGAGGCCGTGGCATCCTCTGCCTGTGAGGCTTCCCAAAAAAACTCCAGCTCACCATTCCCAGTCCCACGTGGAGCTTTCCCTCCACCCCTGGGGCCGGCACCGCCGCTTACCTCAGATTTCCTTTTCCCCGAGTCCCGCCTGTCGCTCTCTGGCTAAGGACTGGCAGTGATCAGCACCCCGGGCAGCCGAGGATCCCAAAGATCCCCAAGATTCTGAGGATCCCTAAGGTTCTGAGGATCCCCAAGATCCTGAGGATTCCCCAAGATGCCGAGGATCCCAAGGATTTCCAAGATCCCAAGCATCCTGAGGATCCCCAAGATCCTGAGGATCCCAAGATCCCGAGGATCCCAAAGATCTCAAAGATCCCAAGCATCCTGAGGATCCCCAAGATCCTGAGGATCCCGAGGATCCACAAGATCCCGAGGATCCCAAGATCCCAAGGATCCTGAGGATCCCCAAGATGCCAAGGATCCCAAGATCTCAAGGATCCCAAGATGCCAAGGATCCCCAAGGATCCCCAAGATCCCGAGGATCCCAAGGATCGTGGCTCCTCCTCCTCTGTCCCGAGCCCCGTTAGCGCGTGCCCCAGGCCGGCGGGGCCGTGTTGGCCATCAGGGCTCGGGCTCCCGTGGGCTCGGGGCTGGGCGGGGTCCCTGCTGTGCCCCTTCCTCGGGCAGGTTCATTTGTCTCCTCCGTCCTCCACACGGAGCCCTTCCCGGGGGTTCCCGTTTTTCCGTCGCTCGTGGCCGTGTCCCGGTGGCCCTTGGCTCTTCCCCGTCCCGATGCGTGCGCGCGGGCGAGCGCTGGAGCTCCTGTCCCTCGGGATTTCCTTTGCCTCCTCCCTCTGCTTCGTGTCCCAGAGCTGAGTTTGTGTCTCCTTTGGCCCTTAGGTCTGTGCTCCCTCCCCGCTGTTTTACTTTACATCCCTAAGATTTATGTAAAGTATTCTCGTGCACTTGATTTCCTCGGTTAATAATGGCATTGATGTGGGTGCTAGGAGTAGTTTGTTTCAGTCCATACCAATTTTTATTTTTTTTTTTTTTTCTCTTTTAGAGTTTTTATGGTTTCATGTAAGCAGTTAATGTAAATATTGTGAGCATTACAGGTCATGCAGTGTTGTAACATTTTAAGAAATGTTGCACCGACTTTACGATTAAAAAACTGGTCACTCATACTTGAATTTTGCCCATAGAGCCATTTCTTTCTCTTTGCATTAAAGCATAATCTACTTTTTTGATGGAGGCCCAACCCTTCTTTCTACCTTATTATTTTTTGTTTAATAAATCTCTATTTTTTCTAATAGAAGACTTAAAAATGAAAATTTAAAAAAAAAAAATACTTTTTGCCTACTTTCTAATTTAAGAGAGAATTCCTATATTTAAAAGGTGGAGAAAAAAAATAAAAAAAAAACCACACACACACACACAAAAAAAAAAAAAAAGAAACTCCATTGTGGAAAGTGGAACACCACTGGATTTGTCATTACCATGGCACAATCACCCGAAAGTGGCTGAGTACAGCGAGCCCACGACGCCGATCAGGACCTCGGTAGATTTAGGGAACGCCGTGATTCCTTGAGGATGTAAAGTGTTGCATATTCTTGTCTATTTATTTATTTATTTATTATGCTTTCTTTTGCTTAAGTGGGTGACAATGTGGTTGAGTCATTCAGATGACATTCAAATTAAAGGAAATATTCCTCTTTCTATTATGGTGCGTTGTGTGAACGCCATAAACGAAACGAAACGAAAATATTTTCATTTCTTTCAATGGATTTTCTTCGTATTTTCAACTTTCTGGCTGGTATCAGCTGCAAAAAAAAAAAAAATAATAATATCCACATAGTTTAAAAATAATTTTTAAAAAGAAAAAAAAAAAAAAACCCACCCCACCTCTGATGTCCCAGGTCTGTTATCCTCACAGTCTAAGGTTTTAGGGGTTAAGAGGAACTTCAAATTCCAAGGTCTTTCTGAAATCATCTTTGCAGAAGGTTTATAAGTCATGTGATATCCTTTGGAGTCCCTGAGTTTGATGGTCTAGAGATATTAGAGGGCTCGTGGTGGACTGAATTACCTTAGGACTGAATTACCTTTCTTAGCTACAGTTTGTATTTTGCTATGTAGGGTTGTAATGTGAGAATTCCAGAAGAGCCGTAGCATAAAAGTGCTTTTCTATTTTTTAAAAAAACCCATTCTAGTCTTACTAAGAATTAGAGAATTTTTTTAATATCAGTTTTGTAATTTTTGATAAAGTTGTCAATATTATGATTAAATCACCAGAAAAAACAGTTCCTGTGCTGTTCTCTTCGGGGCAGGGACTTTGTCTTCCGACGGATTATTCGATGCCACGATGGGATGCCCACTCTTAAACGGGGCCACGGGCACCGCTGTCAAATTAAAATAGCAACCCACAGCTGTGAGGTTGAGTTCAATCCATGAGAGCCAAGAGAATTCCCAGTTGAGCCTGCAAATCCCAGCTCCTCTCCGTGGTTTGTGCGCTCCAGGGAAGCCACGGCGGCGCCGCCGCGTCCGACCGGTAAGTTCAGGGATCCGGCGGCTCTGGAGGCTCCTGCTCAATCCAGGATCTCATCCCAGGCATTCACATCCACCCCGTGCCACCCCTCTGAGGCAGCAGCTCCACCTCCAGGGGCCAGGATTCCTCCCAAAGCACTGCCTGTGCTCCAGGAATCCCAACCTCCAAAGCCATCCTTCAGTTCCATGCTCGCCGTTCACGCCGGGGTCCAGTCAGTGATGGAAAAACACTTGGAGGCTTAAAAAGCAAAAAAATCCTACAAAAAAATAAATTCTTCTATCCCCAGGTCACGAGCCTGGGAGCTGCAGGGACTTCCAAGGCCACAGACACCCCACCAAGCATTCCTGCCCCGCTCCTGGTGTCTGGTTATCCTCGTGCTCCCAAGGATAAAGAGCAATTCCATGCTCTTGTATGTCCTTAAATATTGCTCAGACTCACTGTTGGGTTGGTGGTGATGCCATAAATGCATCAACTCCCAAAAATTCCCACCAGCCTGGTGTGATCCTGCGTTACCACCTCTCCTTCAGCCTGGAGTGGTGACACTTTGTATTGGCTTTGCATCTGAAAGCTCAGACCTGGGAGCTCAGACCCCTCATTCCCCTCCGTCAGGTCTTGGCTGTGAACACTTCAAAGCGATTTTTTGTTGTTCTGTTTAAAAAAAAATAATAATTAAAGAATGGAAAATTTGATTTGGAATCCCCCATGTGAAAGAAGATCCTGGAGAGATTCCATCTCCCACGTTTTTACTGCTGCAAGATAAGGATTTGTCTGTAACAGAGTGTCATCCCAAAGGGAGATAAGGGGTAGGATTTAGAACTGGGAAAAAAAAAACCAAAACTTACATTTAGAACAGTACAGTCTGGAAATTCCTGCTTTGGGAAAGGTCTGGGAAGTGGGAAGGGTTTTGACTTACACTGGATGAAGCAGGGAAGGAAGAGCAGGAGCATCCTCATGAGCTCCTGTGTGAAATCCCAGGGAAGCACTGGCACACGTTGGCACAGGTCGGAGAGTTCCAAAATTCCAGGCAGGAATTGATCCCAGTGAGTGATCCTGGGCTGAGCTCTGGGGTGGTGAACCAGGTACAAATGGGATGGGCAACAAAGGCTTTTCCAGCCACATCCACATCCATGGGGCAGGTAAGTGGGAATTCCTTCACTGAGAATTCCCTAAATATGTGAGCAATTAATTCTTTGGGTCACAGAACCACAAAATTTCTACCCAGCTGATTTCTGCCTCACTCGGACCCACAGCAGGTGAGCAGGGGGGCTGCAGGGTCTGTGCTGGGAGGAACCAACTTTCCAGGCACCAAACAGGATTCTAGGACAGACATTTTCTTCATCCCACTTCAGAAGTTTCTGTCTCATCAAACCACAATCATTTGAGGCCTTTCTGAAGGAGAAGCAATTCCAAACTCCCAGCAGAAATAGGGCTCGTTTTCACTTCCAGCAAAATAAGTTCTTGCTTCTCTCAATGATTTTTTCTCTAGAGAGAGAGAGAAAAAGTCATAAAAATAACAAAGTTTTGGGGGATGTCATTATCTCTTCTCATCCATGGGATTGAGCTCTCTGCTTCTGAGGAAAAAGGGAAGATTTACATCTGAAAAATAAAACTTTACTCCTTCCTTCTCGTTCCTTCTCCTCCTCCTCCTTCCTTCTCCTTCTCCTTCCTTCTCCTTCTCCTTCTCTCCCTCATTTGTTTAATTGGGACCAAAAAGAGAATCTGTAGTTCCCAGACTTGGACTTAAGAGTTTCATGAACCAAAATAACAAACAGGAGATAACAAATGGGGTATTGGGAAGGAATAAACCTTTGTCATTTACAACTTGGTTGTAATGATAAAAAATAGACAACAAAGTGTTAGACAATAAACCAATAAATACGATACAATTTTTTAAAATATATTTTTAAAATTTGGACAAACTTTAGGAAATTAATGGAAGTACAAGTGTGGTTTTTTGCCACAATGACTTTTTATAGAATTGCTCATAAAGTCCTGTTTTAGCAGCCACTTTGACAAGTTTTTGTCCAGATGTTGGGTCCAGGTGTGGCTCCCAACACCTTTGATCCTGGGATCAGGAGTTGTCCCCAGTTCCATCCATACAAAGAGTGGGCTGGAAGGAGTTTGTCCTAATGTGAGGCATGGAAACACATGTCCAGGGCACATGTGATCCTTGTTAAAATACTTGGCATGCTTGTGGGGGAATTAGGCTGAGGCCTGGTAATGGTGCAAATTAAATCCGTGACAGCAAGGAGTCCTCACCAGGGCAGATTTAAGCCGGGTTTAAGCTAAAAACAGAGTCAAGCTTTGGGAGTTCCAACAAAATATCTGCATCTGCTGGAACTGATTGGCTTTGCTGAGAGCAGAGCTGATATCACTGAGGAATAAAAGAAAGGCAACAAAGCCCAGCAAGCAGCAAATGATGAATTATTCAATGCAAATGTCAACTTTTAGTAGCGACTGTGGCTGTAAATCTTTTTTTTTTTTTTGCAAGGCTGAGTGTTGCTATTAAGCAGCTCCACATGATGCTACATCTGTCAGATTTCTATAATTTTATTTTTATGGATGCTGGGGAAAATATTGGGAATTTCCACATTCAGATTTTATTAACACAATTTTCCCAACTTCTGTCATCCGCTGATTTAATGTTTGGTTGATTTTTCTGGCGAGCCTTAAATCCATGCCCACTTCAGGAACATCCCAAGCCGTGAGTCTTCAAATGAAAATCGGCTTTTGCGGAGAAATTTTAATTTTTCTGTGTTTTGAACCCGAGTTGAATTCCTTGGGAAGATGGGGATTGGTGAGGGAAGAGGTGCCCATTACTCTGCAAGTGCTGGGGGATTCCTATCACATCCACATAATCAATCTGTCCAAGGATTTCTATAGCTCCCATTATCCCCCGTGCCTCCAGGATAAGAAGCTGGGAACAATTGCCCATTGTCAGTTTATGAAGGAACTTTTTCATCTTCCTTCCCCAAAGACTCAATTCTTAATTAAGTAAATTAAAATTAATTACGGAATGTGTACAACAAGATGTTATCACGGCTGTGGCCTGAACTGAGCTCTCTGTGCTGTGCCTGCTCTGTGCCCTGTGTGTCACAGCAATGGATGGAGGGGACACAGCAGTGGCTTCAAACTGAGGGCTGGCACCATCAGATGGGATTTGGGGAAGGAATTCCTGGCTGGGAGGGTGGGGAGGCCCTGGCACAGAGAAGCTGTGGCTGCCCCTGGATCCCTGGAAGTGTCCCAGGCCAGGTTGGAACACCCTGGGATCAGGGGAGGTGTCCCTGCCATGGCAGGAACGTTCCCAACACCTGGTCAGGCCCTCAGCCCAGTGAAAACCTCTCTGTACATTAAGGTGGAACACTGTGGGAGATTAAAAACACCTTTAAAAACACCTTCCAGACCCGAGGCTGAAAAGGTTCCATTTGTTCAAAGGTAATTTAACATTAAGCAATTCCTAAATATCCAAAGGACAAAAGACATTTCCTAACAAACCCCAAAGCACCTCTGCATATTTTGTAACGATTTCTCGTGCTGTGTTAGCCAGGGCTTTGAACTGAGCCACGTTCCAAAGGACAGGAATGCTGCACTTCCATTCATTAGTTTCCAGAGGAAGATGTTGCCATTAGCTATTGACAAGGATCCTCTTATTAACTGCCTGATAAGGGTGACTTAAGTGTCTCATAAAATCATGGATTAAACAGCAGGAGTGAGTGAAGTGTATCCCAAGGATCATTGGACCTGCAGCAAAACGAGCACAATTATTTACTGAATGAAAGTGGAATAGGTTATCGATTTGGATCCTACAACTTTGAGGAGATGAACATCTCAGAAATGTCAAGTGTTTTCAGAAGAGCAAAAGTTCTTGTTCCAGGAGCTGGTCAGAGCCAGGAGACTCCTCACTGTGAGGCCAAGGAGGGACCATTCCCACCCTGAGAAAGGGGGAGAAGAAAAGGTGGGATTTGGGCTCCCTTCCTTCAGCCCCACCTGTTCCCAGAGCCAGGGAGAGCAGGGTTATCCCTTCATCCCAGACATCGGGGGGGCTCCCCGAGTGCAGCTCTTGGGGCACCATTCAGCTGATCTGAATGATCAACACTCAGTGTCTTCCCAAATGTGATTAATGACTTGTTACAGAGCTGTAACTAATTAGATGGCCTTTAGTTATCAGCTCCATGCAGCGGTTCATGGGTTTTTTTAAATGATCCTTCAAAAGATGGAATGAGACTTCTTAAAAATTTCCATCAGTTAGAGACCTCCTAATTTCTAACTCTCACTCCTCAAAGAAGTTTTTTTCTATGTCTTTCTTCAATAAAACCAAGCCCTGGTAAGGCAGAAGTTCATGTTCTCTTCTACTTGTTTCTGGAACCAAAGAAAGAGTAAAATGGCTCAAAGTTTCTGCTTCTCAGAAAAAGGAAAGTTTAAAAGCAAGGTTGTTTTCAATCAGCTGCTGGTGGTGCTGCAGAAGGGCATCAAGACCCATCATATCAGGTAAATAACCATGAATAGAGAGTTTTCTTGTCTCAGAAATTGCTGCTTTTAGCTCCAGTTGCACGATCTCTTTTTTTTTTTTTTGTTTGAAATCTGAGAGAGAACTCTTCCTTCAGCCCTGCAGACAATTGCACCTATTCAACTTCTGGGAGAGTTCAGAAACACGGGGGTGTTTGGAAGCTTTTCTAGAGCATCTCCTCAGCACAGTGTGAGAAGCACAGTCTGATCTCCAAACAAACCCAGCTAAATTTACTTTGCTCCCACCCACCCTGGCGAGGACTCTTGCCACAGTTCCCTGCTCACACGTCTGGGTCAGGGCTTAAATGCTCCATGAAAATTGGATTGCCATTCCACAGAGCCTTCCAAAGACTTTGGAAATTTATTTCTCCCTTCAATCTCACTGCTCTGCTTTTCCCGATTGTTCCAGTGCCAGGAGAAGACCTTGCTTGTTTCCTGCATCACTGAGGCTGAAATGTTTTGCTTAATCCCAAAAATTCCAGCCCCAAAATAGTGGTGCAAGGGCTTTGCCTGTGGGGAAGCCTCAGCCAAGCAGAGCATTGAATAATCCTAGAAGGTTTTTAAGCTCCATCAGAGCATATTTGACTTTTGTTCTTACTGTTCTGATTGGGATATCACCCCAAGGCAGCAATTGTCTCCTGATTTCCAACCTCAGCGCTGGTTTCCATCTGCTCTGAGATGTTCAGCCTCTCCCTCGGGATGTGTGATCCCTGCTCCCTCTGCAGCCTTCCTTCCATCGGAGCAGGCCAGGCACACCCCCCTCCTCTCTGTCCCTGTGATTGCTTCTCCAATCATTGGTCATTTGGGCAGCTAAATTGGGGGATTTGTTACCCCTGGAGTTTGAGGAGGAGGAGCTGCACTCCTCAGTAGTCTCAGCAAGACTGGCAGTTTCTGTCCTCAATACCTTTAGATCACCTGAGCCATCCTTGGAGCTTGTGCTGCTGTTGGAATCAAGTGAAGTGTGGAGATGTTTGTTGGTTGTTTCACAATGTTTCTGTTAAAGAACTAGGATTAGTATGTGGCACTGGATTTCAAAATAAAAAATATTGATCTAAAAGAAAGGAAGATAAAATTAATGTTGCTACACAAGAAGACACATGAGGTTTTGTGGCACGGGGTTTGTTCCCTGTGCCATGGGTATTTCCAGGTCAGAACCCTGCCAGCTCCTGCAGGGTTGTGCCCCTCGCTCAGGGTGGCACTTTGCCATGGAAGACAAAGAAAAATTAATTTGCAGGCAGAACTTCTGCAAGCAGCAGCTCCAGCTGCTTCCTAAACAACCTGTGTGGCATGGTCTGGTTTGTCCTGGAATATTTCCTCACATTTCCCATCTTTTGAAGGCTTTGAGTCTCTTTTTGTTCTGAAAGCATCTTTGCTATGCCACAGATCCATGACTTAGAGAAGCTGTGGCTGCCCCTGGATTCCTGGAAGTGTTCCAGGCCAGGTTGGGGTTGGAGTCACCTGGGGCAGTGTCAGGTGTCCCCATGGCAGGGGTGGGAATGGGATGGGATTTAAGGTCCCACTCTGCCATCCAGCACTTTCCCAACAGGAGCTTTCCTGCACTGCTTCCCCTAAAGCAGGAATTTCTCCCTGTGTTTGAATTTTCCATAAACACCCATTCTGGTCTGTCTGGCACTGAAAAACTCCCAGAAAAAGATGACAAAATATTACACTCAACTTGTGCAAGGAAGAATCACAGAATCCCAGGATCACTGAGGTTGGAGATCTCCAAGATTGAGACCAACCTGTGACTGATCCCCACCTTGATGACCCAGTGTCATTTTCCATTTCTCCTCTTTGTTTGCTTGTTAATTCACAGCTCAATCCTCTTTATAGTGGGAGATCCTAATAATCTTCATTTATAGGGGTTTACAAACTATTGGAGAAGCATAGGATGTCCTAAGGTGGTAGGATTTACACATCCACAGAGGATTTTCTGGTCAATAAAAGAAATTAAAGTACAGAATTATCTGTTTTTTTCATCTTCCAGCATGTAAATGTTGCAGTTCTGAATATCACATTAAAATATTGCCTAAATCCCTCTTTTAATTTCCAGAGGACCTCACATCTGGCAGCAACTTGCAAAACATTGCAGAACGTTCTGGAAAAAAAATGAAAGTGTGTCAAAGCTTCACCTTCTGCTAGGATGGGACTTAGCAGAACTCTTCTGTAACAGACTGTGAAATGTTTTCTTGGAGCAAGTAATTGCCTTTATGTCTCATAATATGAACCACTGCAAATGATGTTCCTCCCCTGGATGCAGAGGCAGCTCCCGTTTCTATCCCAATAATATTGAATTAATATTGAAGAAATGTGTCGGATTTCACGTCCTGCACGGCAGCTGCAGCTCCCTCAATCATCGTTCTTAAAGAATATTTGCACACATTGCCACCTCTGTCAGTTTAGACCAATTTTTTGTTGTTGTTGTTCTTTTGCAATTTTGCAAAACAATTTCCCTCCCTGGGTGTCTGCACACGTAGGAAAGGCTCTGCTGATTGAGCTCAGCGAGTGGCACTTTTGGGCTGCCTGTTTCTTCTCAGTAAATCAGCCCGGGCAGGAGTTTCACAGAAAATTAGGAGCTTTGTTTTAAGAAAGTTCATTGTTCCTGCAGCCCTGCTCTCTTTTATTTCAGACAAACAGACGTTCCCTGCTTTGCTGGGATCGATGAGTGAGGGGATATATTGGGAAGTGGTGTGGGTTTGAAGTGGGATTTGCTTTGATATTTCTGTGCAAATCCATGTGATGGCTCACTGACTCATACAGCTGAAAATAGGTGGTGATATCAAGCCCAGAATTCTTTACAGATTTTTTTTTTTCCCCCCCTTTTCTTGCTTAGCTAGCTGCTCTTCCAAAAAAATTCAGGTCATTATTCAAATCTGTGCTTAGATTAAAACTCCAGATAGCATCACTCTTACTCACTGATGAATCACACTGGAGCAAATTTTGGTCCTACTGAACTCACTCTGTGTTGCCTTAGTCATAAGTTTGTTTGGCAAATCACATGTCATGCTCGAATTAAGCATTTGCTTAAATAAGATACTTTTAAAATACATTCAGGAAAGTTTGCACATAAGATTTATATAGATAAGATTTATATTGCAAACTTGTCAAAGCAAAACTAGAGAATGAAAAATTCTGTTAATTCTGAGTTAAAACATGAATTTATGTTGTCAGCAACAGACCTAAAGGGATTGCTGGAAATACATGAAATTAAATTTGTTTTCTAAAGTCTGTTTATAAATTAATTTGAAATGTTGGCTTTTGGGAGGCTTTGGAGTAGCAAACTCCCCCTGGATGTAGTGATGCCACCACCACCCACACGGCTCAGTGTCACCACAGCCTCTGCTCTGCCACTGCTGACACCAACTTGACCTTTCCCAAAGATTTTTTTTTTACATTGCTTTATTCCTATGCCAATATCAAATTTGCACTGAATCTTTTCAACTGACACCACATGGCTCTTCACATTAACAGGGCCATTTTTCCTTGAATGAGGATAACAGGAATTTACTGAAATTATAATTTAAAAGCTAAACACAAAATAGGCAATGTAAATAAAACCATTTCCAAAAATAGTTATAACAAAACAGCTGTGAAATTATATTGAAAGGGAGGGCAAGAACTGAGGTGAGGATGGTTATAATAAATTATAGATTATTAATCTCGTGGCAGATGGATCAGGGTTTGGTTGGATGCATCCATAGCTCCAGCTCCTCCCTGCCCCGTGCAGGAACATCCCAGTGAAATGGGATGTAAGCACTGACACGTTACAGGTATGGCTAAAAGAGGGGGAAAAAATGAGAATTTATTCTATTCCAAGCATGCCCTGAATGATGATGTGTGCATGGGAATAGGCCAAATACAGAAATGAGATTGGCAAATTGCAATTTGGCAAATGGCAGCCAAACCAGAGCAGGATCCATGGAACAATGATCATCCAGTTCCTGAAGCTGCAGCAGCCAAGGGCTCCCATCCCGAGCTGGGGAGGAGGAAAAGCTCTGGTGGTGCTGTGTGGACACACACATTTAGAGAGCTGGGGAATTATAGTTTGGGAATTCTTGTCAGGCCTGGATTTCTCCTGACTCTCAGCTCCCAGGCTGACAAGCTGACTGCAGCTTCAGTTAGGGAGGAGTCTCCCAGGGTGACAACACGGTGACAAACAGAGTGGAATTCATCACCAACATTAACCCCTGGTGTCTTTCCCATAAAATACATCCTGAGGTGCTGTCCCAAGGATGTTTTTCCCAATTGTCCAATGAGCTCCTGTCCTGTCCTTGCTGCACTGACACACTTTAAATACAAATTGTCCATACAATAAATTTGGCCTTTTTCCCCCAAAGAGCTCTGTGTGTGTTGCTGTCCTTTCTCTCTTTTTTTAGCACAGTAACCACAGTGCTGCTCAAACACCAGCAAGGCTCTCCCACAGGAATGGGGAGCTGAGAGCTGCTCCTCAGGAAAGGCATCACTCCATGGTGTGCCCAGACCCACAGCTCCTTGTTGTGGCTGTCCTGTCGTGGGGAGAACCTGCTCCCTTCCCAGCTGGTCCTGGAGCAGAACAAAACCTGTTCTTAAAGAGGTGCCAGCAGGAAAGGAAAGCTGGGCATGGAACCACAGCTTCCCAAGCTGGAATATTTTCATGTGGCCCAGGTGACGTGAGGTCACTGTTTGCTTATGCTTGGTACATTACAAGTGGAGTCTGGATAATCCAGGCAGGTTGGGATCACAACTCCTCCCAGCTTTATGGATCATTTTCCTCAGAAAGATTAACCTGTGACTTCAGGAAAAGCTCACAAAATAGCTGCGTGTTTAAAATCGAGAGAATTGGGAAAAGAAATTAATTAACAACCAACCACTGAATACTTGGGGAAAAATGGGAATGGATTAAGTTGAGCCCCTTCAAACCTACCTATTGCATTGTTTTTCAATTGAAGAATGAAACTCTGATGCAATTTTGCTATTATATAATGGCATTATTTTCCATTCCTTTATTTCTCCTTTGTTTCCAAGAATGATTAATTAGTGACACAACTCAGATACCTGCAGAAACATTACCAAACCCAGCCATTCTTTTGTCTTGGAAGATTTTTTTCCTATATCTGGAGCAGCCAGAAGCACCAAACACCTTTTTTGTAATCTCACAGGATTATTTAGGATTTCAGGGTTAGAAATTCCCATCACGCCTGTGATATTCCCTGAATTTCCTCTGGGATGTCTGTGCAGGTTGCACAGAAATGGTCCCAGGTGGTTTGGGCACTCCTTCAGTTCTTTTGGAAGCTTCAGCTGCTCCTGCTCCTCTCTGCATTGGCTCTCCCATAAATCCTGTCTCTTCCCAAGGAGCTGGCCTTCTGGAGGCTGGGTGGGTGTTTGCAGTGCCCTGAGAAGCACAAATATTCCAGAATCACCCAATCAATTTGATTGGAAAAGACCTCTGAGATCATTGAGCCCAACCTGTGACTGATCACCACCAACTGTCACATCCAGCCTTTCCTTAACACCTGCAGGGATAGAGACTCCAAACTTTCCTGGGCAGCCCCTTCCAATGTCCAATCACCCTTTCTGTGAAGAAATTCCTCCTCATGTCCAGCTAATCCTCCCCTGGCACAGCTTAGAGTTTTGTCCCCTCATCCTGTCACTTCCTTGAATAATCCCTGCTTTTCATTTTCAAGCTTCCAAGACTTACATGTGAAAACCGATTTGGAGGAATTGCCTTTCCCTCACTTTCACCAGTGCCCTCTTGCCCTGTCTGCTCTACCCCATGGCCACAATTCAGTTCCCACTTTTCCCTTTTTTTTTTTTCCTTTTTTCCTTAGCGAAGTTCAGAGGAATTTAACGAGCAGCTCCTGCTCTGTCCGTGCTCTGGTCTGAGACACAAGAACACACAATTCCAGGGATGGGGCAGCCACAGCTTTTCTGGACAATGTGTGCCAGGGCCTCCCCACCCTGACAGGGAACAATTCCTTCCCTGTCCCTGCCCTCTGGAAGTGGGAAGCCATTCCCTGTGTCCTGTCACTCCAAAGTCCTTCTCCAGCTTCTAAAATAAACTCGCTGCTCCCCCTTGCACTGAGATTTTTAACCCAAAGCACAAGAGTGAAGTAGCTGGCCGTGCCAAGGGGCAAAGCTGTCCCCTCTTTTCAGCGGGCATGGTGGAGCCTTCAGCCTTTATTTGAGAGGAAATTCCTGAGCTGAGCACGGCTCCCAGTGCTCCTGAGGAGTAAAGGTGTGAGTCTCCTGGAGCAGCTCTTCAGAGCATTTGTGTGTTTATGAAGATCTGGTTGATCTCAATGAAGGGAGATGAATGGCAATTTGGAAGTGGGAATACTGCATCAGCTCTGCTGTGACTGATGTCTGCACAGTAAAAGTGCCTTTTTTTATACTATTTTCTTTAAAAACCCTTTGACAAGGAAGTACAGCAAAGTGAAGCTTGAATACATCTTTAAATCTGCATGTTGATTGCATAACTCCCCACGACAGCTCCAAACTTCCTTTTGTTATTACAAATGTGTGCACAGAGCACTGCAAACATTGTCCCCACTCCTCACTGCCAACGAAACACTTTCATTTTCCTTTTGACTCTTCTTGCATCCCAGCAAATATTTGTGTTTCTTGATGCAGAGCAACTGAGAGATTCTGGTTTTGCTGTGAAGGCTTTCAGCCCCATTTTGCAGGAAAATGGGGGAAGTGCAGAGCACACGGTGACACTGCTCCCATACAAGTGACAAGCAGCTTCCCTCTGATTTGCATCACAGCCAGATAAATGTAAAACCTTCCTTTCTAGGGAAACATCCTCTGACTCCAATTGGCACCAGCAATTTGGGACAGGGGAATTGCTTCCAGGAGACCTGGGTTATTTGTGCACAGCAGGAAATGGTTCTCACAATGGTTCTACCCCAGCTGGGGAGATTTTTGGGGTTTTCTCTGTATGGAACATTAAACATTCCCACTCCAGATCAGCACAAAGCAATGACATCAACCTCAGAGCAAGGTGGGCAGGGAAAATGTTGCCATTATGAATCAGAAAGAAAAATTGTTATATCCAGGCCATTAATGCAGAAGACAGCAATTGTCAAAGGGAGGGTTTGTTGAGGTTTTGTAGGTGAGCTTTTAGATGGGTTTTATTTTTATAAAAGGCACACTTGTTGTATTTTCTAATTTTTTGCTTTTACCTAGTGGAAGGTGATCCAGCCCATGGAATGGGGTTGGAATTAAATGACCTTTAAGGTCCCTTCCAACCCAAACCATCCTGGGAGTCTGTGATTACAGATAAGTCATGCAGTTGCCTGAAAAATTATTTTTTAGAAAGCAGCCCCACTTCTATCCTTGTGCTGAAATCCAGCAGAACTACAGAGCTCTGAGGGGGAAAGGGAGCATCTCTTACTTCTGAGACAGAGTTTTCCAGAGTTTCCTTTATGGCAAGTCCTTCACTCTGGCTTCTGAAATCTGAATAAAAATAAAAACACTTTTCAATGCTTCATGACTTATTTTATTGATATTTTAAATTGCAGGATGGGGGTTGCTTTAATTTTTTGACACAAGATGGGGAGCTCCCAGCTCCTCAAAACACACTGAATAAAAAAAAATCATTAAAGAATTATCTTGTGTTTGCTTTCTGAGGTGTGAGATTTTGGGATAAATTTGCATACATTTGTAAACTTGGTTTGCATGATTTTTCTCGGCTATGTTTTTCTAAGTAACAGTTGAGTAAATCTCTCTACTCTTATTTTCCAAAGTTAAAGGGCATAAATAACATCCTTATTACGAACTGATTTTAACAATACTTTTCTAGTTCCAGTCATAATTGTAATTTTCTTCACTGGTCACTGCCTTGTAAAGTTACCTTTTTCCTGGTGGTAAAACCCCAGATTTCTGTGGGTTTGAGCTGCACTCCTGCAGGTGCTCAATGGTTTTACTTGATAATTCCAAACCAAACTCCTCTGGTTTCATATCTGCATTATTGTGAACTCACTTGTTGAATTGGGTTGTAAAAGAGCCCAGTCAAGAGTAGATTTATCTTTTGAGTCAGAATCCAAGATTTTATACCACAGGAAACAGCTGCAGCAGGTTCCTTTAAAGAGCTCCCGATGCCTGTGGAAACCTCCACACACAAAGCACAATTCCCTTTCATTTTAAACCCATTTCTTGACACAAATAGTTTTGATATAAAACTCTCAAATAGACAGCTTCCTGCTGCTTTTCATCATTGTCCCTTCCTGCTGTAATTTGGGGAATCTGCTATTTTCATAGCTGCCCTTTTATTTCGTTTTATTTGGTTTGGACTTGAGATTTTTAACTCCATTTTCAACTCTTATAATTTTCATTCAGATCTTGAAATCTCCCAGGAAGCTACTCCAGACTCGATTTCAGGGTTTGGCTGATAGGTTTGGGTGACCTTCGAGGGGAAAATGCCCAGGCTTCCAGTTCCCTAAACCCTTGGAATAATTGGAAATAGAAATGGTTGGGAATGATACATTAACTCTGAGCATTAGGCACTAAGCATGCTTGCTGGCTACTTTGATCAAGCTCTTTTTTTTCCTGACAAAACCCCCTTTGAAATGAATAGGACAGAGGTTCCTTTCACTTCAATCAGAGTTCTCAGACACAGGGAGAAAGAAGGACTTCATAACCTTTAAAAAGACTCCCCTCGTCCATTCATGGATCTCCTGGAAAGCTCAGCACTCTCCCTTGTGCTGGAGTTACTAAGCCAGCTCCTGGATATTTTCAGGCTTCCTTCTAGTGAGGATTTGCTTAAACATGAGATCAACCCCCTCTGTAAAGAGCTGGAATCTGGGATTTACAACAGCAGCACCAGCGACACTGGGGATATTTGGTGATGTGGATTGGCAGCGTGGCTTTTCCTACTTGCACCACCTGGCACGATGCAGAAGATGATTCTTTGTGCACTTCTTACCTTGATTATTTGTGTGTATTTACAGTCAAGTCATCAGCACCCCAAAAATTCCAGTTCTCCTTGAACACCTTGAATGAAGGTTTTGGATACCCAGCACCGTGCCTTGGCAGGGGCCATTATCACTTCTGGAATCTCTGTTTTCTGCACTCTGAGCTTTATTTTATTTTATTTTTATTTTTATTTTATTTTATTTCTTTTTGTACTTAGTGGGTAACAACACACAGAGTAAAGAAGCAGGACCTGTTCCTGCTGGATCAGGTTGCAATAATGTACACTGAGATAATCATCCATAAGTGATGCTTCTGCTTGGAGAAGATTAATGCAGTGAGATATGAAGTATTAGGGGGAAAAAAAAACAAACCCAAAACAACAAATAAACAGGATAAATCTGCAAAAAAAGACCACCAGAAATATCCTAGGATTTAGGCAGCTACGGTGAGAACAAGGATTCTTTGTATTAAATGTCACTATGGAGAAGCAGAAGCAAAAGCAAGGATGTGATAAAGCTCCTGAGCCTATACAGCTCTGATATTTCCACTGGTATATATGTTTCAATAAAATGTGAGGATTTTTGGTCAATCCAGTGTTCAAATGTGCATATTCAATTCCATTACCTCTATGAAGATGAGTCAGAATTCAGCTATTGAACAAATAATTTCATTTGAGACATTGTTTCCTTGATTTGTGCATGAAAAGTAAATAATTTTATCTACAGGTGAGTTACAGCTCATATTCTTTTTTACAGCTACAATTCTTCAGAAAACCTCTAATATTTTAGAAGAGAAATTCTTCAGAAAACCTATAACATTTTAGAAGAGATCAGATTATATGCTTAAAAGATGAATGGTTCTGGCTTAAAGCTAAATTAATGCAAGCTGAAACTTTAGTTCTGCCCATGTTCAGCTCTGTGCAATGGCTTTTTTGACTGCATAAAAAACCCCTTCTGTACCCTACAGGGCATCATTTAAAAAACTTGCATTGCTTGTAGAAATAAAATAATGGGATGAGTTTAGGACTAAGAGCCACCTGGAGGGTAAATATGTTTCATTTTTGTACTTTTTAAAAAATTTAACTATTGAAAAAGAGCAGAACACGCACACAAATGGAGAAGGTTGTTATTATCTATTGTTCAGCTGTGCTGACTGAAAGGGGGAAAAAGTCTTCCAGCAGTGAGTAAAATGCAGAAGCACAAAGAGCAAAGTCGTGGTGTCTTTTAAACTGCTCAAGGAAGTGCTTGAGGAGGAGCTGCCTGTTCCTGTCACAGGGATGTCACCTGTGCACTCCCCAGGTGATGGCACCCAGGTGGAAAATACAGCTCGTGCAGGATGGTGTCACAACCACCCTGTGGAATGGCAACTCTCCTCTGCTCTGCTGCCAGATCATCCTGAATTGCTCCAGGCACCAAACCCATCTGGGCTGTGCTTCTACAACGGTGCTCAATTATCATTTCCAAGCTAAACCATTACAAATTTTAAATATTTACCTGTTAATTCTAATCCAAGGCAAGAATTGTCTATCTTGTGAAATAAAACTACTCGAAGGGAATTATAAATAAGTGCAGTCTACCACAGTTTTGCTTTCTGTTTCTTTTCTCATGTTTTTAAAGCTTGATTTGCTCACATGACTGAATACTTACCTGATGCTTTCATAGCAGTAGTTAATATAATTTCCAGATCTCTTTCCCAAGCTAATTTGGGTCTGTGGCTGATGAACACAATGTTCTTGCTGCTCCTTTTTCCCTCCTGTGTATTCCTGTGCTTGTTTCATCTTCCTTCTCTCTCTCTCTCTCTCTAGCTGACACAATTCTTTATTCTTCATTTTGTTAATCATGTGTTTGTCACAAACAGCAGTTGTATTTGCTATACAAAACCATGTAAATAAAAACCACAACAGGTAACTAAAAAGACAATTCAGAGACTGAACTTATTCATTTTTTTAAAAATGGAAATTAGCTACAGTTGGAACAGTAATCCAAACAGTGAAGTTTTGAGTAAGAATTTCAGTTTATTTCAGAAGGTGATACTGACAGCCCCTGTGAGAGCTCTAAGGTGGAGGTGACAGAAGCAGCTGCTTGGTCTCAGGGTATCAAAATAAAATGGAAGTGAGGAGATATTTGAGGTACTGAGAGCCTTGGATGAAGGGTTTTGCAGACTAATGTCGACTCATGCAGGAAACTCTGGATGAGCAGAGGACTGAGGCTCTGTCCAGGTGAGAATTTGGGATTACTAAATTCCAAGTTGCAGGACATTGCTCCTGGTGGAAAGAGTGATGAAGGAGTTTAGTAAACTAAAACACGAGGAGTTCCACATCCATGAGGGTGGCAGAGGATGGGAACAGATTCCCAGGGAGAGCCTGGAGTCTCCAGAGAAATTCCAAACCCACCTGGGTGTGTTCCCGTGTCACCTGCAACAGGTGACCCTGGTTGCACTGGGTGGCCTCCAGAGGTCCCTTCCAACCCTAAATATTCTGTGAGTCTGTTGAAAAAAAGAATTAAAATACTTGTTCAGGAACAAGTTTATATCTGAAATGTCGTTTTGCGTCCCAACCCTTCTGACCTTTTCATGGCTGGAACACTTTAAGCCCACACTGACCAACACACTGAGGAGACAAACCCGCTGGTTTGTCCAGAGTGGGGACACTGGGGGAGATTTTGTGGGGACACTGTGGGGACATGGCAGGGAGACATTGGGGACACTGTGAGGATACTGTGGGGACACAATAGGAATATTGTGGAGACACGGTGAGGACATTGTAGGGGAAACTGTGAGGACACTGTGGGGGATACAGGGGGGACACTATGGGGACACGGCGGGGACTTTGTGGGGACACTCTGAGGAGATAGTGGGGACCCAGCCGGGACACCGTGGGGATCATAGTGCAGAGACATTGGGAAGACACTGTGGGGACAATATAGGGACACTGTGGGGACACTGTCGGGGCATGGCAAGGACACAGCGAGGACACTATGGGGGCACGGGAGGGACAATGTGGGACGCAGTGGGGACACTGTGGAGAAAACGGCGGGGACTTTGTGGGGACACTATGAGGAGACAGTGGGGATCCAGCCGGGACACCGTGGGTATTATAGTGGGGAGACATTGGGAGAACACTGTGGGGACAATAAATATAGGGACACTATAGGGACACCGTGGAGGCACAGCAGGGACATTGTAGGCACACTGTTGGGGCATTGTAGGGACACTGTGGGCACGCGGAGGGGACACAGCGGGGACACTATGGGCACACTGTGGGCACCCGGAGGGGACACTGCAGGGACACTGTGTGCTCACTCCGGGGACACTGCGTGCTCACTCCGGACGCTCGGCGCGCTCCGCTCCCGCCCGGTCCCGCCACCCCCCTCAGGCTCCCTGAGGCTCCCTCAGCCTCCCGCCCTCGGCTGCGCGCGCAGCGCCGCTCCCGCCGCGCGGGCTGCCGGGAGGGCCGAGCGGCTGTGGTTAATGTCCGCCATGTTTGCCATGGCGCAGGGAGCGGACCGAGCGAGCCCGGCGCGGATCTAGGGCTGCGGGGCGTGCGCTGCGGGCTACGGGCGGCCCCGCCGGGAGCTGCGCCGGGGCGGCAGGACCCTCCATGGTGGCGCGGGCGCGGCGCGGGAGCGGCTGGGAGGCGGCGGCGAGGCCGCACTGAAGGCCCCCCCCCCCCCGCCCGCCCGGCCCCGGGGTGTTATTGTGAGGGGGAGACAATGAGCAAACTCTCCTTCCGCGCCCGGGCGCTAGACGCCGCCAAACCGCTGCCCATCTACCGCGGCAAGGACATGCCCGACCTCAACGACTGCGTCTCCATCAACCGGGCCGTGCCGCAGATGCCCACGGGGATGGAGAAGGAGGAAGAATCGGTAAGGGAGCGCGGCGCCGGGGGGGCACCATTGTTTACAGGCACCCCCCGCACGGGGAACCGGCCGCCGGTATTCACCAAGCGCGCTACGCTCGCTCCGCCGCGGGGCGCGCGGGGCGCTGCGCAAACGGCGCAGCGTAAGCCGCGGTCCGGCGCCGCGAGCGGGCCCTGCCGCCGTCCGCCATCTTCTGCTGCGCGTCCCGGGCGCGGGTGAGCGGGGGGGGCTCGGCGTGAGGGCGGCGGGACGGGACGGGCCGGGCCGGGCCGGCGGCAGCGCGGAGCCGAGCGGGGTGCCGGAGCAGCGCGGCGCGGTGTCAGAGCGGAGGAGCGCGGCGCGGGCTGCCGGACAGGCTCCGGCTGCCGGCGCTGCTCGGGATGTCAGAGCGGTGGAGCGTGCTCGGGTTGTCAGATCGGGATGCCGGAGCCGACTCGGGATATCTGAGCGGCACGGCGGGCTTGGTGTGCCGGAGCGGAGTATCGGAGCCGGGGTGCCGGTGCGGGGTGCACGGGATGCCGGAGCAGCCGGGGATGCCGGGGGTGCTGCAGCGGGCTCGGGATGCCGGCTCGGGGTGCTCGGCGCGTTGTGGACTAAAGCTGATACTACTCCTGCCAACCGTGTTGTGAGTGGCTGTCAAGTCGCTCGGGCTGGAGCTGGGGAGGTGGTGGCGGCGTGAAAGTGCTGGGTGCAGCGTGCTGTGCTGTGCCACTGCACAGGCAACGAGCTTCTCCGTGTCCCTCTCCTCCGGCCGGCTGTCCCCGAGCCCGGCGGCAGCTCCGTGCCGCGGTTTGAGCTGCTGTCAGTCCCTGCGCTTGTGGGGCTGAGGGCACAGCCCTCACTCACTCACACACACACACACACATAAACTCATTGTGCACATGTGGGGCTGCAGGGACGCACAGCAGCTTTGGCTCCCCGTGTGGGACAGTGCCTGTGTTGCTGCAGCCACCCCCGGTGCTGCTCGGGGTTATTTAACACCGATGGTTTGTGCTGCTGCTCGCCGTGCATCGCATGGCAGAGGCGTCAGCTGGACGCGTTGCGTGAAGCGTTGGAGCTTTAATGTTATTTCCAAATCCACCAGCCGCTGTTCGGCGTGGACATGTGATGCGTGTTCTGCTTTGTCCGCTGAGGTGAATTTAAGTTTCTGAGGTTTTTGGTGAGCAGCAGGGCAGCTTTGAAAAGGCTTGCCCGCAGTTGTGGTGTCCTCCGAACGTACTGCTTTGTCTTGCTGATCTTCAAACAGTTTTCTGTAAGAGTAAGGTTTATTTTGTGCTCCTGGGAGTTGTGTAAGCTCAGACAGAGGCTGTCGCCTGATGTGTCTGTACTTGCAGAGCCGATAGTAAATGCACCCTCCAGAATTTCCTCAATGAATCCGTGTCTCCGCCTCAGCCAAACCTCTGTGCCTGTGGATTGGCTTTTCCGAGGTTACAGCTGTCAAAGGAGGCTCCGTGCTTCCCTCATTGCTTTTTCTCACCTGACTGGTGGTATTAAAAGGAATCCTCTGTCTTATCACGGTGGGCTTTTATTTTTTAATTTACTGTGTAGAATACACTGTGATCAAAACTTTAGGAATTCCCCAAGAGTGGCTCTGTTAGAAGCTGGGATTGTAGTTAAAAGGAACAGCACTGGGCTACTAATGAAGCAATATTGGAGACTAATTTGGTTTTCTCAGCCTCAAAAGTCTGTCTTGCAATGCTGTGTTTGCATTTAATATTTAAAGCAGTTCTTTAAAAATGCTGTCATTTTGATAAATCGTGTTTAAAATAAAGTTG
Organism: Sturnus vulgaris; assembly: GCF_052056855.1. Lineage (NCBI taxonomy): Eukaryota > Metazoa > Chordata > Aves > Passeriformes > Sturnidae > Sturnus > Sturnus vulgaris. The sequence continues at coordinate 39,895,963 of NC_142249.1, forward strand.
TTAATGGAGAATTGCTGTAAGAGTTCAAGCAAACAAGCTGCTTATGGGCTGCTTAAATGATTGAGAAGATTAGATTTATACTTCAATAAAACTACTTTAGTGTTGTCCTAAAAAATTGTTTTTCTGTGAGAGGTTTGTTTTCTCTGCCCTGACATGTGTCTCTCTGTTTGATATATTATGTAATAGTCTCAAAATGAAATGACTGAAGCAATATATAAACATAGTGCGAGATGCATCAGCCAGGCAAGATTATAAACTGCTATTCTTAGATTGTTCAGATTATTGCCATGTGGTGATGGTTTCATTCATGGCTTGTCCTTCTCTCAGTGTAGCACAGATAATTCTTAATTATACTTTTCTAAAAAGTGATATAAAAACCCTTCTAGGAAGGGCGGTTGTGGGTGACAGTAGTTAAAATTAGTAGAAATACCTAAACAGCTTTAATTGATAGCAAATTCCGCTGTGATCGATTTGATGTATTTTTGAAAGGGACTTTTTGGAGGGATAGAGAAATCTCTGCACGCTCATTTCTGTCACCTCAATGTCTGGGATGTCTCAAGGCCTTTTTTTCCCCGAATGAAAGTTGTGTGAAGCCTCAGGGTGGCTGCTGGTTTCCATTTGCTGTTCAGAGCCACAGACCTCGTGTTCCTCTGGGAAGCCTTGGTGGCACCAGCAAGGTCCTGTAGCCCAGTGTGTCATTGGGTCAGACAGCACCTCTCGGGATGTATCGCTCTGAAAATCGTCATTATTTACAGATTTGCAGGATTTAAAACGCTTGAGTGACATGTCTGCCCTGTTCTTTACGACCCAGCCTCGCTGGTGCAGGCATGGGATTTAATTAGTTAGTGATTGATCTTTTGTACATACAGAAGTGCAGATTTTGGTCCATTTATTCTTGATGAATATTCTGGAACTGTTTCTGTATGAGTATCTCAGAGATTTATATCCACTCGCAGCGTTTCACAAATCAGCAGCTCATTTCTCTCACTTGGAGATTCCAGCTGTGAAAGAATTAGGTTTCTCTTCTGTAGCATGTTTATGTTACAAATGTTTATAATTTACTCTAAATTAAACCTGGGGAAGAAAATTATGTGGGTTTGTTCTTAAACTCGCGTTAGAGAATGAAGCAGAAGCAGGAAGGTGTGCTTTTGGGAGTTCAGAAACTGAGCAGGGACACTTGGTTGTTTTGGTTTTTTTTCTGATGAGTAAGACTTGTATTTCCTAATGCTAATGAATTGTTTTGACTGGAAAGGGAGAAAGTTGCAGAATAGATAAGCCCTGGTTTTGTTTCTTCCCACATTATTACTTTGTTTTTATTTGAATGCCTATTACTGGAGGTCGCTGAGTTGCACATGGTGAGGTGAAATCCTGCTTGGTAATGAGGCACATTGACACGGAAAGCTCCGGGAAGTGAATTTACCTGAGGTGTCAAAGCTGAAAATGCGGTGGTAATGGGTGATCCCGGGATTGCCTGGTCAGAGCTGTCTGAGCCTTCATCTCAGTCCTTGTTTGAACATCCATTCATTTCCACTTCGGCTTGGCATGGCATCACAGGCCTGAGGGAAGAGAGGAAAAGTGCAGGAATGGCAACTTAAGGACGTGGTTTGACTCTGCAGAAATGCTGACATCGTACCCCTGGGAAGGGACTTTTTAAGGATTTACTGAAGCTGCTGGTCAGAATTACCTACCTGGTACTCAGGTCTGGGTTTAAAAACACAAATACACATAAATCACTGCCCACATGGACAGAACCTGCTCTTAACTGGATGTTTGTGTGTGGGCTGTGCATTCATAACCTGTGGTTGAACCCTCAAAGTTCCTTACAAACGAGAGGCTTTGTAGAACAAAGAAGCCCAGACAGCAGCGAGTAAAACAGCAGGTCAACAGAGGATAACTTCAGCTCCGACCATGCAAATATTCTGTAAAACAGAAATCCCTCTGAAAGACTACATGGGAATCTAAGTGAGAAACTCCAAGGATTGCATTTTCATGCCAAACCAGGTGAAATCAAGAGAGCTCACTTTGCTTAGGAAAGGCATTGGGTTTGTTTGACTAAAATCAACTGGGTTATCTGCTGGGGAAATGGAATTCCCTGTGTAAGTTATTCCTCAGTTAGAATTAAGCACCTGTAGTTATTTACTTACTTGGGGAATATTTGGAGACTGCTAAGATTACTGAAGTATGTTTGGCATTAGGCAGTGAAATGCTGGGTTGTGATTTTTATTCACTGAATTTTGAACTTCAGTTTTGTCTGAGATCTTTCCCTGCCTGTACTTTTCTCCCTCCCTCCCTCCGAGTCCCACTGCTTTGTGCAGTGATGTTCCTCCCAAGCGCACATTTCAGTTCCATTTCCCAGCCATTATTTCAGTTTTCAGCTCTCATCCTTTATCCTTGCTGTGCTATCACCTGAAGAATCTCTGCTCCCTGTTTAATGTCCCGTTTGATGACGGTGAATCAGAATTAACCCCGAGCACTGGGGAGTTCTGAAACTGAGGAGCTTCGCGTTTCATTTGTTGTGGCTGAAGTTAAGTCTGCACCTCACGAGCAGTTTATTAGGGCTTATCACATTAACACCTATCAGCAAACCTGTCACAAAGTGCTCGGGATATCAGCTTAGCCCGGGACAAATGTCATTGATCTCCGAGTGCGCTTTTAAGATAGAGCTGAGCCAGAGGTAGAGGGGACATTGTGCTTTTTGGGGTTTTGATAAAGGCTGGTGACATCCACCGTGGTCCGGCGGATCATCCTTCCTTTCACGGGCAGCCCGTGGGGCTAGAGATGGCCAGTGGAGAAGCGGTGTCATGCCCAGGTTAGGTGGTTCAGCCCTATCTTAACAGCGCACGGGTAATTTAGATAAAGCCGCGTTTTTGCTGCGGGCCAGAGGCTGCGCGGGGTCAGCGGGCAGGGCTGCGAGAGCCGCCCGGGCGGGTTTGGGTGCCCGTGGCCCTGGAGCACAATGGCAGCCGCCTGGATGTTGTTAATTGAGTCACACCTCGGGTCATTATGCAGGAACTTTCCCTGGTGGGAAGGGTTCCTCGGCGGGAGGTGAGATTCCATGACAAAAGCTTAGGGGAGAGCGCTTTGCGATTCGGCTGCGCTGAGCGGAATGGCTCCGCTCTGGGACGTCTCAAACGCCGCGAGCAGTCTGGTCCTTTTCCTTCAATTTAAGGAAATCTTGGAAAGAAATAGCTCGGGCTTCCTTGGATTTACAGAGTGCCAGATTTCACAGTGCTCCTGCTTGGCAAAACTGAGCAGGAAGCAGCTTGGTACAATTTCTGTTTTGACTGAAACCGGTTGAAATGTCCTGCTTGAACAATTTGGATCAACAGACATTAAATCTGCTTACAGTAACCTGTGTTTTAAATTATTTTTCATAAGAAAGATCATTTGACTGGTGCTAGATGTTCAAAAGATTATTTGCAATTTATTTTACCTTGTTTATGCCATAGCATATTTATCTTTCTAACACTTCAACTTTTAGAAAGATAAATAACTAATTTAATGTTTACATAAACCTTGGGTGTCCTAAAAGCCAGTGATGGTGAAGATCAATTGTAGAACTGAAGTTTCTGTACCAGGTAGAGAAGAATGGAACTAGAACTGAATTCCTGTATATGAAAGGGTGTAAGAAGTAGGAAAAATAATTTTGAAAGTATTGTCAGTATAGAATATCATAATTTTTAAAGTAATGTTGACTAGTTCAGAGTCAAAGAAATAAAGTATTTGAGAATATACTATTTGAAAGCTTTGATTTTTGATCCATTTTGCAAATTCCTATTTGTTAATGTCTAATAATCACAGTGTAGTGAGGCTGAAAGTGTTGGATTAAAATCCCTGTCCTTGGCAGGTGAAGTGCTGCAAATGTAAGGCAGCAGAAATTTGCAGCAAAAAAATCGGAGTTCTTAATTCCCCTGATTTCCTTTGTGCCATTCTCATTGTGATTAACACATTTACATCTCTGGTCTCTCAAGTTTGAGTGCTCAGCACCTCCCCATTGGCAGAATTATTCTCTGTAAGATATTTTTGTGTCATCTTCAGTTAAAGATTTGCTCAGCTTCACTTGTGAGACTCTTCCCCAGTCGGTGAAATGCCATTTTTCCATCAGTTTTCCGTATCAGTAAACTGTCCCCTGGGACACACAAAGTGCTTCATCCACGGCTCAGTTCTCAGCCAGCAGAAACACTTCCTCCCCCCTCTCTGTGCTTGTTTTCTCTTGTTTACATTGGAATTTATAATTTGTTTTTCTCAGCTTTGTGCCGTTTCTCTGGCTGCAGCTCACACTTGGTGGATCTTAGACCAGTCTGTGTTGCATAAAACAAACTGTTTCTACTTTGAAGCATCCCGGTGATGTCGGATTCCCCGTGCCAGACTTGGATGTAAACAAACCACTCTGTCTGTAGTGGTATCCAGAGACTGGATAATTAAGGGAGACATTGATACTTCAGAAAGTCGAAAAAAAATAATAATTTATGTTTTTCGAGTTAAAGGTATTTGGTTTAAAATAGATTTTTGTCGTTAAGATTAGAAGGAATTATTAAAAAATTTCCTAAGTTATCCAAGCTGTACAACCAATCTTGAGCATTGTTTTTAATTATAAAATGAAGGATTTCTGCGTGCTTCAGGTCTCCAGCACTCCAGGTAGCATCACTTTAGCAATGAAAACCCCATTTATTTAAAAACTCCGTAAAATCCAAATTCCCTGTTTTAAGTGCTTGCACCTCAGTTAAATAAAAACCTCTGTCTGTTAAACGTGAGCTGGAAATGCTCCCCCCAGGCCGAGGTTAAAAGCAGAGTGCAGAGGAGAGGGGGGAGAGGTGCTGGAAGCCCCTGTCAGCTCCTGCTGGACGATTCCCAGCTCTCCCTGCTGCAAGGAGCAGCTCTGTGACTCACGGTCACATGGAGCTGGTGGTGTGTGCAGCCCCAAACACAATTACAGAATTTGGGTGCCGTGGGTGATATTTGGTTTAATGCAGGGCAGAGCTCGTTGGTGAGGAGTCTCAGCCTTTAGAAATGCAGAGTTCATGGCATAAAAAATGAGAGAATGTTTCTAAAGGTCAGGGCTTTGCCATGGTGCTTTGATTGGGATAATCAGGATTCTTAATGGCATAATTTTTTACCTTATGAGTGATACCAATGTATCCCAAGGAGCTTTTTGGACTACATGTCACATTATTTGTAACAATATTCTCATAAAGCTGTTTTGGGAAAAAAAAAAAAATCCCACTCTAAAATAAACAGAAATTTCTCATCTAGTACCACAAACAGCTTTTTCAGAAGGATTTTTAAATACTTCAATGTATTGTGATACCAATAATTTTATTATTATAAATATATTCATGTTTTGGTAGACTGGGAATTGTGTAAATAATTGTAGCTTTAAAATACAGAGTTTTAGTTGTTGTGGGATTTTTGACATTTTATAGACAGAGACAGTTGTGTGTCCATATGTTCATAAATAGTGAATAATCATTATTTACAGGGATGGGAGATTGCTCATGCTCTCAGATATCACTGCTGTCCCACTCAGGGTGATATTTGGGATATCTCACAGTTGTTTCATGTCCAATTTGACATGGAATGGCTGAAATCGCATTGTTTCCTTTTTTTCTGAATTAAAGTTATTTAGAGAAACATTTACTCCTTCTTTGCTGTTGTGTGCTGCAGATAGGAACACAAAAATGGTTGTGATGTGTGCTCCTGTCCCTTTATCAGGCTCTGTGGGCTCATTTCCACCCTGATTTCCTAAAGTGCTTCACTTGGCTTTAGGGCCCAGAGGGGGAAGAAAGGCATTCCTGGGAATTGTTTTGGTACAAACTGGATTTTTCCTCGTTTAGATTCACATCTCCTCTCCTTTGGAGACATCTTCACCTGGGCCAGAGGTGTCACCCAGGGCTGCTGGGCTGGGAGTGTTGGGGACCCTTCCTTGGGTTGATCCAACATCAGCATTGCAGAGATACCTGCAGGGGATGTGCTGAAATCCTGCCATTGCAGCTAAAGTCATCCCACATTGACTCTGGTGCTGCTTTGGCAAGTTGCAGTTGTTTAACAGATGGGAAAAGGAAAAAAGTGATGGAAAAGGAATCCCAGCCTGGTTTGGGTTGGAAGGGATCTGAAAAATCTTCTCATTCCATCCCCTGCCATGGGCAGGGACACCTTCCACAATTCCAGGCTGCTCCAAGCCCTGTCCAGCCTGGTCTGGGACACTTCCAGGGATCCAGGGACAGCCACAGCTTCTCTGGGAATTCCATCCCCACCCTTCCAGGGAAGGATTTCACCCATTGCAGGGACCTGTGTGAATTTTTAGGATGGAGCAGCCCAATTTGATTCACTTTCTCCTGCTCCCCTCAGTGAGTCAGTAAGAGCAGCCAGCCCTTAGTACATTTTTTTTTTGGTCTGTAGTCACAATTCAGCAGCCTGAAAGGCAAGTGTGGGGCAGGTGGTTCTTGTGATTTTTTTTTTTTTTTTTTTTTAAGAAAGGGTGGGGGGAATATCATGTTAGAAAAACTTGATGTGGCCAAAAGTGACACTGAGAAGTGGTTCCACAAACCCTTTCCACTTGTGTGTTCTCTTTCTTGAGGGTTTTTTCCAGCTTCCTTCCACTGAGTGTTGGAAACTGCTTCGGGAAACTGAGTGGAGTTGTCCTGAAAGCCTTGGTTTGAGTGTGTTGGTTTCCACTCAATATTTGGATTTTTATGGTTTTCTCAGTGCCCTGCATTACTTGATAATTAATCCAATGTTTTAAGGGGACAGCCTGTGCAAGAGGAAGCAGCTCTGATTCCTGACTAGATTAAGTCTCTATCAAATCAGAAAAATGCGTGTTATCAACTTTGCTAATCACTGAAATGCTTGTTTTTCAAAATAAATTGGAAGTGAAGCAATGGCTTCCAGCTCTCAAGGGTGGGAATTCTGCACACGCTGATTTCCTGCTCTGTATGTGACTCCTTATTTCACTTTCTCACTCATTTCACTCGTCCTCTTTCCATGGCAGAGCAGGGGGAGGAAAGGGAGACGGGTCTGCAGCATTGTGTAGGGCTGAAAGGGTTAACAGCACAAGAAAACAAAAGCTGGTGCTCGACTTTACACTTTTGCTCTTGGGAATCTTCTCTAAAAAAAGTCTCTGTGTGCAGAGAGGGAGGAGATGGGGCTGAGGCTTTCCAAGGCAGGGAGGTTTCTGACCAAATTAGCTTTTGAGCTTCCTGACACTTTTTTTTCTGGAAGTGCTGTCGAGAGGTGTTACTCACTGTGCTCGAGACTTTGCAAGATGAGTCTGCACATTTCCAGCTACAATTCTCTACTTTTAGCTTCTGAATCTCAGTATTAAAGATAAAAATGCCTTTTTAAAAATTTCCTAATTCAAATATCATGTTAAACAAGTGAAATATTTAGACTTCAGTACATTTTAATTGTTTTCTTTGTTTTAATTCTGTTCTTGGTGCAGGTAGACTGGAAGGCTGACTCCAGGTTGGCCTAGAAATAGCTTATTTTGTACAGGAAAAGCTATTGATAAATTCATTTTTCCATCCTACTTGTGTGGAGAGCTGTGGGGTTAAAGCAGTGAAACAACCTAAAGAGTTGTAGCTTTGCTTGTATGGTGTAGTTTTAAGAAATGAAGAAGGGAACAGATAAATTCAATCCTGAAGCTTTGTCCTCTGAGGGTTTGTATCCAATATGGAATTGCTCACTGGAGTTTGATATTTAAAATGAACTTTTCAGTGTGAAGTTGGTGTTCAGCCATGGGCATCTCCAGCCATGCTCAACCAAAAAACTCACAGTTATTTTAAAGTTTGATGAAGTCTGTTTCTCAGAGATTACTTGGAGGGTAACAACAGAGGATTTAAAGATTAAGGAAACCCAACCTGGTCTGTAGAGGGTCCAAGGGCTCTGGTTTTTGGGATAAAAGGAAGTAGGAGCAGTGGGGGACATCTCTGAGATGATTTCAACCCAAACCATTCTGTGATTCCATGATATTGGTGAAAAAAGATACAAAAAGTACCATTCAATATTGATCACTGTCAACAGAAATAACTTTAGGCTAATAGGATCAATACCTGTTGATTTATTACTGTTGTTGGACTCTTTTGTAGTGAAGAAACTCCCAGCAGAAAGTTGAGGGAGAAGATGAGATCTGTGGGGTTTCAGGGATGAGGGGAATGGCAGTGAAGGTTCCTTGCTCTCAGCTGGACTTGGAGCCTGGCTCTGAATGCCTGCAACCAAAACTGAATAGTTTATAGACAGGATTGCAGGAATTTTAGGGCTTTTTCCCTCCTGAGGAGAAATGGAAGGAAGGATTGTGGTGTCTCAGAAAGGCTCAGAGAGCAGTTCTGGTTTAATGTGTAAATGTGTTCAGGCAGCAGTGTTACACACACTAAACATTTACATCTCTCTAATGCTGTTGGTTGAAGAAATAGCCCAGTCTAAGCTGTGTTTGTTTGAAATTTTGTCTTCATGCTGGAGAGAAAGGTCTGAATGTGCTTTTTAAGGAATTAATGGGTAATCACTCTTTGTCAAGAGTTCCTTTTTATTCCCATGGCAGCACGTTCTGTTTGCTGTCATCACTGGTTCTCTAATGTTCCCTTATTTTGTGTAAGACCTTTGGATCTGCTTTACTGCAGAACAAAGTGTGAGCTTAAAATACTGTGTGTCTTTCAAAACCATAAGAAAAAAGTGAAAATTAGACCAAAAGTTGTCTTGGTAATAAATCTATCTGTAAAAACACTTCTTCAGGTTTAATAATTTAATTAGCCCGGCTTTCATATAAAAATCTTCAGGGTTTGTTTAAACAGAAGTGTTTCAGGAGTTTAAATTTTCCTGTGCTTGATAGCTAGCAGATTTGAGGTTTTTCCCCCTAATTTTAAAATGTACACAGCTTATCTATCTGTTTTGGGGCTGTGCTGTTTGAGGAGTGCCAGCAGCCGTGCTGAAAGCTGAAATCTCTGTTTGAAAGCTGTGTTCTGCTCCAAGGCTTTTTATAGTGAAATGAGTACTAACACCTATTGTCAGCCTTCCTCGGGAACTCTGTGTGTGCTTCCTGCAGTGTTCCAACACTGAGAACCTCAATTACTCATCTGAATTATCCTTTCATGGCTGCAGAACCGAAAGGTGATGTGAATTTTGGACAGATCGAGCCCTTCCTTAGAACAGTTCTGTGCTGTGGACTGTTGGTACACAGCTCCAGGGACAGCAGTTGAAAGCAGCCCAGTAATGAAACCATTTTTGTGTTGTTGAATTACTCAGCACTGCCAAGCTCTCCAAGACACGTTTTAATGGTGAAATGACAGATTTACTCAGTGTGGAGTAACTCAGGCAGATCACAGCAGCTATTGGATTGCATGCTTGTCTTAATTCTAATAGCACTCACTTGGGAGCCTGATTGATTTAATGTTGCTTCATCAGCTGCAGGAGATTCCCAAAGCTGCTCTGATTTTGCAGGAATTGCATTATTTGTGTTTCTGTAAATCTTAACAATTAAAAGGAGCTCATTTATTAAATATCGTTTACATATTTTAAAAGGGTTTTCTTTCACTCTCCCTTTTTAAAAATACCATTCTGTAGAATTAAAGAGGAAGAAATCTTGTTCCTGAGAGAATTTCCAAGTGGGTAGCAGAGAGTGTGTGAGTGCCAGACTGCCATGTGTGCCAGGCTGCAGTGCCAGCCAGGCACTGGAATGCTGGCACCTTCCCATTCCCGGTGTTGATCCTGGCCTCTTGGGAGTGTGAACCGTGGGGAGGGGCACCCTAGAAAGCCAAAGGGAGGAACATAGAGCAGCAAACGTTTTTTCTGTGTGTTTTTTCCTGCTCAAACAAGTGCTTTTCCCAGCAGTAAGTGTGTGGGAGTGGCTGAGGGGCCACCTGCAGCCCCTGGAACAGGCCAGGTAAGGTTCCATGGATCTGTGACAGAGCTGAGCTCGGATTTCCAGTGGATATTCTGCTCACCCTCCCTCCCCTCAAATCTGGGAAACTTTGGGGGAGAGCAGTAAAAGCAGAATGAAACCTTCACTCCTGGTTCCACCAGCAGTTCCTCTGCTGAGAGGCTGCACTTTGGTTTCTGTTGGATTTGGAGGAGTTGGTATTTCACTTTTCCCAAGGGCTCTGTGGGTCTGACATGTGTCCTGGTGAGGAATGTCACTCCCCTGGACACACTGAAGGCAGCCTAGCCTTGGTGTCTTAGCCTGAGACCCTTTTTAGTGGTTTAAGTTTTAACATGAAAAGTGTTTCAAGAGGGAAGTTACAGCTTAGCTCTGACTTGCAACAGTAGATGGTTGTCAGTGAGTTAACTAATAATTAGCTAATAAAATTATGTGGGGAAAAAAAATCTTAGTGAACTCCTATATTTATTGTGATCTCTCTTTCACCTGAAGTGATTCTGTGGAATTTGTGACTTTTGTCCCATAAGAATAAAATGAAGTGATACCTGTTTGGGGAGTCCTTGCTTTTCAGGTGTTATTCTGTGAGAACTCTTCTTCCTGTTGCTCTTAACTTGCTAAACTTCTAAAAGCAGGCCAGTGAGGATTGCTGGGTAGACAGGAATGATGAAATTTGCTATTCTTTTGACTTTAAAGGCCTGATCTTGCATACATTTTCCTTCTGACAGGTTTGGGTGGGTTTGACTTTTCCCAGCCCTAATTTTCTGCTGAAGTTATTTTGTGAAGTTTGAATGTTTGTCTTTTTCCCAGTCTGGTGGAAGGTGTGGGCTGTGTCTGAACAAAGGGTTCTCCTCACCTGTTTGTAGTTTGAAGATTCCCATCAGTTAGGAACCCTAAAAAATGGAGAACACATCCTGGGAGCAAGCATCTGACCTCTAAAACCCAGCAAAGCCTCCATTCTGTTATCCTGTAGGAAAACAGTGGGAGAAAAGGCTGAATGTCTTTACATGCACTTTGTACACTGATATTTAAATCACCTCTCCCATTTTCCCCCTTGCAGGAACATCATTTGCAACGGGCAATCTCAGCACAGCAAGTTTTCAGAGAAAAGAAGGAGAGCATGGTTATCCCAGTCCCTGAAGCAGAGAGCAATGTCAACTACTACAATCGTTTGTACAAAGGAGAGTTCAAGCAACCAAAGCAGTTCATTCACATCCAACGTGAGTTAAAACATTGTTGTGGGGTTTTATGTTTTTAACCCCTTCTTATTTAACCTGAATAACCTTTGGGTTGAGTCTGAGTTGCTGCAGTGGTCAGGACGTGGGAGGACTCAGAAATCCATGTCCAGATGTCAATTCCAGTGTCTGCTCGAGTTCTGGAAGAATTGTCAGTCGCTGGTGAAGGTGGGGGTTTTGTTTCTGCCTCTGTGCTGATGCTCTGTCCCTGTGCAGCAGCTGCTGCTGAGCCTTGTTCTGCCTCTTGGGCTTCTTGATCCAGCCTCACTTCTTGAGGTTTTTTATCCCTAGTCCTAAGGAGGAATAACTGAAGCTGCCTGGTTGTTTACACTGATGTAGGGAGCAGGAGAAAGGTTGTGCTGCTCACCTGTTAACTCCAAAGTTCTCTCTAAGTGCACATCCATAAACCAGAAGAGGTTTTGTGGTGAAATCAGCCTTTGTCCTGCTGCTCACAGTAAAGTTCTGGCAGGGCAGCTGTGCTGCCATGGGGTTCAGGCTGTTCTGGGTTACACTCACTTCTCTCTGAGTTTGGCTAAAACTGAAGAATTCCATTTCAACACGGAACTCTGAGTTTATTTTATAGATAAAACATTCTGCATGGTCTTAGCTTATGTCTTACAAGATCTCATTAATCTGAACTTGTGGGCTGTGGATTAATTTTCCCACTTCTTTTGGTTGCTGTTCTGTTGACAAGTGACACTTTCACAGTTCAGTTGTTCCTTGGCACACAATTCATGTTTGTCCTTTGCAGGATGTGGTTCAGGGGGTTATTTGGTCACTTGGATTCCTCCCAGGAGTTACCTTTGTAGCAAAACCTTTGATTCAATTATTGCATCATTTCCCCCCAGTGTGGTGAAATGTCCAATTTTTTCCATTTATTTACAAAATAAGAGATTTTTGGAAATAATGTGCTCAGAGTCCTCTGTGATGCAATAGAGACCATAGAGGTGATGGGGAAAAGTCAACTTAAAGGAATTGTTTCTCTCCTTAATAAAAGAAGAAAACTTGGAAGCAAGGCAGGCTGAGTCAACTGCAACCAAGCTGCTGATGGAGGAATGGATTTTATTCTGTTCTTTGTTGGACACTGCCAGAAACACTGAATACTGTTAATAAACATGTCTAAAATGTTAAATATATTATGCCAAAATTTTCTTTGTCTTGTTGAGACTCACAGTCTTTTTGGACAGAATTACAGAAGGTATTTGAGCTGAAGATAAATATTAGATACTGCTCCAAGATAATTTTTCCCACATATTCTGGATGGAGTAGGTGTGATACAAGGCAGCTTTATGCTACATAAACTGCTTAGAAATTCTCTTTTAATGCTTAAAGCATATATTGCAGCAATACCCACTTTGGCCAGGGAAGTTACATAAACTGATGGAAAATACCAGGAGGACACATACTATAATCCATACTTACTGCTGGGTATTTCTGGAAAATTATGTGTTTCAGGGATTCTGGTAGACTAAGATTTTAATAGTTTTTACATTCATTTATTTAGATCAGTGATTCCAAGCAGAGAAAAGTTAATTTCTTTGTAAAACCTAGAATTTGTGAATAAGCAAGGTTCCAGGTATTAGTTGTGGCACCAACACAGGTGATACTGAACTCAATGTAAAGAAAAAATCTTGAATTGTTCTAATTATTCCAGCATGCTTCATAGTTTTCCAAGGATATTTGTAGCATCAATAACATGGAGATACATTTTAAGTTATTGATAATTAGCTAAGAGATGAAGTTGGTAAACTTGGACCTAAATTAGAGCTAAGAGGATGGAAGACAAGTGTCCCCTCACAGAAACAATGTTTATTAAGTGATCCAGTCATCCCTAAAAGGGACTTTCTGTCAAAAAGTTTCTCTTTATTTTTTTTCTTTGGGTGACCCTCTGTATGTATCAGTTTGCTGCCTTGGCTCAGAGGGTGGCAGGGTTTGCTGGGCAGGGAAGGCCCTGGAAGCTCTGGGTTCAGTGGGAACTCGTGCCTGTGGCAGCTTCAGTGAGAGTGGAACCACAGCCTTAATTTAGTTAGCTAAATGAAATGAGTTAATTTGGTTAAATGAAACCCAGTTCAGTGTAACTTCACTGAGAAACAAATTGCATTTGTGTGAGTTGGTATAAACTCAGTTCCTGGGGGAGCTCAAGTAAACAAAAAAGCAAATCCCTCTGGCAGGTACTGCTGGGAGTGGGTGGAGTGGCAGAGGGTGGAACTGGGATGTTGTGTTTGCAGCAGCAGTGAGCAACTCCTGAGCATTCCTGGAGAAAATTCCCAGCTGGAATCACTGGGGTGTTGTGTTTGCAGCAGCAGTGAGCAACTCCTGAGCATTCCTGGAGAAAATTCCCAGCTGGAATCACTGGGGTGTTGTGTTTGCAGCAGCAGTGAGCAACTCCTGAGCATTCCTGGAGAAAATTCCCAGCTGGGATCACTGGGGCCTGTGTGACAGTGCTCTATAGAAATGCAGGTGTTGTGGAGGAGGAAGACTGGATTCATCCTGAGTCAGGAGAATGTCCCAGGGTTTAGCAGGAGGTGTCCCTGTGGGCTGGAACATGGGGCTGGTTCTCCTGCAGGAGCAGGGAGGGAGGGATGGTTCCATCCATGGCACACAAACACCTGGGTCTTGTGATGCCTTTGGAAGCCAGGGAGCTGCCACACTGCAGGCCAGCTCCAGGGTGAAAAATGGCTTTTTCTGGAACAATTGCAGTTCACTCAGTGCTTGGGGAAAGAAGGAAAGTGGTAATTAAGGATGTTGCTGAAAGTGTGTTTTGAGGAGTAGTAAATGAACATCAGGGAGGAGGACACTTCCATGGGTGTCCCAGTGCTGGGACAAGCCAGCTTTGGGTTGATAAACTCCAAAGGACAAGTGGTAGCCTTGCATTTCCTGAGGCCCTCCCACCTCCCCGGGCTGCTGAGAGTTTGTGGCTGTCCTGCAGGTGCTGCTTCCATCCCTTCAGTGTCACTGACCTGCACCCCCCGTGCAAAGCCCCTCCCTCTGAGAGGGAACTGCTCTGGTAAATACAGGTCATGAAAAATAGAACATTGCTGGTGACAGAAAAGCCTGAAAAGTGGGAAATGTGACAAGGGCTACTGCTGTTCTCACAGGAGTGGTGGGGGTTGTGTAAGAAAATGAGACTGGATTTGTTTGATGTGTGGTGATCCTGTTGGATGCCTTTTATCTTACCTTGAATATTTATGACAACAGTGAGCAGAGAGAGAGAGGGACCCCCTGCTTTCAGCTGGGGTGTACCATGGAGTCACTGGAGGTGCTGGGAGTATCCTGCCCTCCCTCCTGGAGACCCAGCACTGATATCCACAGTGTGTTCATTGGTGTTTTAAGATACTTTTTGATGGAATGGTTTTGCTTCTTCTTTTCTTTTTGCTTGTCTTGGTGTCTCCTGGTTGCCTCTCACTTGATCCTGATTTTATTCTGGAAGGTGGATGGTTCAAGACCTTTTAGTGACTCTTCTTTTCCCATTGTGGCAATGAAGGGAAGGTTTCTGGCACTGCTCACAATTTACAGGTGAACAACAACATCGCATCTGCCCTGCTCACTGATATCCTGCCTTGGAAAAACTGGCTGCAAACATTTTTTTCCAGGGTGGATTATTGAATTATCTACTGACAGGCAATAGGTTGACATCTTTTCTGATGTGAGACCAACATGTGCCTGAGGGCAAACAAGCTTTTTGTGGACTGGAATGGTTTTCAGTCCACATGTGAGCAGTGATCTGCTGGAGAGGCAGATGTGATGTTAAAGCTGCAGTTTTTAACTCTCACCCACAGTTAATTGTTGGAGAGCTCTTGGTCACATGCCCAGTGACAGTGTCTTAAATAAACTTGCCATGCAACTTGTATTACTGGATTAATATTGCCAGCACTTCTTGACACATGGTTACAGCCTGTTATTAATTTCTCCTCGAATAAATTGTTACAGTGTGTGGCAGGTCAGAGAACTCTTCTGGCCAAGTGCTCTTGGTACAGTTGGGCAGTGTCTCCTCTGAGAGGTACCAGCTTGAGCTGAAGATGCTGAGGAGCTGCTTTTTAGCCCTTCCCAGCTGCATCTGGCTGAGTTTCTGTGCCTGGATAAATAGATGCAGAAATAAGTACTGGTAGTGGTTGGTTTATTGCTCATTTATTGCACTGGATCACAGAGGGAGGGGTCTTGGGCAAGGCTGAGATGTGGAAGGACACTGCCTGTGGGAAGGAAAACACTGGGATTTGTTTTAAAGACTTTTTTGGGGATTTTTTTTTGCTCCTGGTTTTCTAAGAGTTTGGTTTAAGGTGCTCTCAGAGCACACAGGGCAGCTCAGTAGCAGAGGTTTTTAAATTAGCACTTGGTGTAGCCACAAGTGGAGATAAGATAGTGCTGTTTGTCTATTAAGAATAGAAAATATTTCATCAGGACTATTAACTGCTGTTATTCCAGTGCTGATTGAATTACTGGGAGTGTTGTACCTGATGTGTCACTCCTTCAAGGTTTTATTAGGTGTACAATTAATGTTTCTATTAACAGTTCTTACTGTCATATGCAATTTACTCCTATTTGTTGTAAAATTTTATTTCTGCTGTGTTACCTGAATTGAGAACTTCCTTCTGCTTTTGGTAGGGCCAATAAATTTGTCAAGTGTGGAAACTAATTAGCACAATTAGTAATAAAGACATGAGCTTTGCTGAGAAGTTGAGAACTGAGAGAGCCTGAAGGAATTGTCAGGCTCTACATCCACAGTTGAGGTTGTTTTGGAGAAGTAACAATTCCCATGGGATTGGTGCAGGATTTCTACAGTTACATAAAACAAGAAAAAGTTTATTAAATATTTTAACACTTTATGTTTGGTATACTGTTTAAAAATGGGCAACAGAAATTATATTGGAACTTCAGTGTAAAAGCTTTTTCTCCAAATCTGGAATTTGATGGAAAATGGTTTTAATTCATATTATCTTGCCATGATATTCTGGAGGAGCTGTATTATATCAGCCTTATCCAGCATCTTTGCTCTTGTTTTGCATTAAAATTTCTGTGCCTGTCACCCCTTCAAGTCACTTAAAATGAAATTTCTTGGCTTGCTTTCATATTGAAAGTTTGCGTCAAGCAGCTTTTACCTGCTGTGTGTTACATGGGGAAACTTTTTAGCATAAAACCGTGTTCTGGCAGAGAAGTGCTGGTCTGGAATTTTGTCAGTCATTTTTGATTTCTGATTGCAGATGTGTGTCCAGAGTGTGTCACTTACCCAGCATTTCAATCTCTTGTGTTGCAGCCTTTAATCTGGACAATGAACAGCCAGATTATGATATGGACTCTGAGGATGAGACCCTACTGAACAGGCTGAACAGGAAGATGGAAATCAAGCCACTGCAGTTTGAAATTATGGTTGACAGACTCGAAAAAGCCAGTTCTAGTCAGGTATGGTGTGAAGAAATCACTGAGAGGTTTTGCTTTCCTGGGGGGTGGTTCTGGGTGGGTGCTTGGTTTTATTTCCTGCTAAGAGGAGAAGTGTTTGTGTGAGTCTGCAGAACCACAGAGGTCACCTTGCTGTGTCCTGTGTCAGTGTTGGTAACTTCAGATAAAACTGGTGGGGAAGGAGCTTTTGGGGTTTTGCAGGGATTGATTTTTCAGTTTTAATTCCTGACCCACAGTGTGTTGGAGACACACAGCTTGTTTTACCACTGTTGTCATGGAATAAGCTTGTGATAATTAATAAATGTAGAAATGGCCATAAACACACGAGAATCCAAATTTTGTTATCCTTGTTTCTGCTGGACATTGACTTTGCTTGGTTTTTGAGGGTTAGAAGCACAGACAGTGAATTAACCTTGTGTTAAATCAAGTGTTCCAGGAGGGCAGTGTCTGCAGAAGGGTCTTACAGCCCAAAATATTTACTCCAGAACTACCCCTGAGGGATCAGTTTGTGCAAGTCAGGTGTGGAGTTATTTCCCAGTGAGATGAGGCTTTGTGGAAGTGAAAATCCATTGTGAGATCCATGGCTCTGCCTCAGCTCCTTAACCTGATTTAGTTCAGTGCTGTCTGTTAAAAGGCCAAAATATTGTATTTTTCTCCATCTTAGAGCAACTTCAGAAAGGCAGAGATTTCTTAGTGTGCTGAGAAAATGGGAATGAAGGGGAAAAGAGGAAATACATTGGATGATGTTTGTTGAAAAGGTACTTGGGCTTGTTTGGAGCTTTGATAAAGACAGTTCAGGCCATTCTGGTGATCAATATTCATCCTTCTGGTGCTGCTTTCACCTTTCTTTGCTGCAGTAATGAAATTAAGATTTGAAGATGCTTTTCAAAAATCAAGTATTAGAAGAATGCAAGTTTTTCTCTGTAGATACAAGCAGCTCTTGCAGGTTATAGGAGCCTGGAAAGGAAAGTGGCTGCTGGGGTTTGGGTGCTGCCAATTCCCAGCTGCCATGCCTTACCCCTGGAATATTAAAGGATGTTGCTGGGAATTCCTTCCCTGCCCAGGAAGGGTTCCAGGCTTTCCTCCTGGGTATTCTGATTTAAGCAGGGAATACAAGGACTCTGCATCTGCCAGCAAACACCAGCACACAGGATCAGCTTCACTTTCCCAGCTCTGCACTCAAGGCAGAGTTCATTTATTTAAATTAGAAATATGTTAATGGAAAAAAGGGAGCAAAAGACAAAACTGAAATGATTTCTAAACAATATTTTTTTGTTTATTGAAAAAGCAGTTCAGTGCTTTTCTAATTCTACCATAGTTTGCAAAGGTTTTATTCTGCTCAGGCTGGAATTAACACTTGCAGAGTAGCCATGGTTACACTGAGGATTTCCTTAGTTTTCCAAAATGTGTTGTTTCCTTTTTTTGCTTCTCTCAACGTAGGGACAAGATTCAAGTTTGACACATTGCAAAAGTGCAAATTAAGTTGTTTAGTTGATATTTTTCAAATTATGGGGCAGATGAAGTGCTGCCTGACTTCTTCTGAAGTAGTACTAGAGGTACTATTTTCTTTTTATGTAATGAATGGGTTGAAGATGATATGAACCTGTTGAACTCAGTACTGTTTAGTGATACTTTTGCATTTATTTAGAGTCTGATTTCCATATTAAAAAGTAGAACCTAGATTAAATTTTTATCTTTAAATGACCTGTGTAGAACTACCACCCACTGAAGTAACTTAACAAACAAGTGAACAGCTTTGTGTCTCCAGGCTGGAATAAACAGGGATGGGCATTGTCCTGTTCTATCACAAAGTAAACGTTTGGGAGGGAAATAATTAAGAAGTAAATTTACTTCTAGGGGAATCAACATTCAACTGCAAAGAATTACACATTAATAAAGGTTAACCAATAAGAAACGTTTATTTTTTTTTTTTAGGAAAAAATAGTCAGATTAAAGTGATTCCCAAATCATGACCTGCAGACTGTAGTAAGTTCTTTCTAGCCTATGCTTGTAGTTGTTTCAAAGTGTATTCAGATTTAATGAAAAATTGATGGAGTTCTAGACCATTGGATGAAATAGATGCTGCTGGTTCAGAAAAATTGGGAACTCTAACTTGGGAAGAACAACTGGTGGCTTCAATTTCCATCAATATTTTTTTCATCCCTTTACTGTGGTGCTGAAAAATAACCAGAAATAACGCAGTTTATCCACAAAGTGCACCATTGGTGTGAGTGTGTGATGACTTTGCCTTCACCCCCGTGCCAAGTGCAGCTTTTCCCTGTTTCCCCCTGCAGCTTGTGACCCTTCAGGAAGCCAAACTGCTGCTGAACGAGGACGATTACCTGATCAAGGCTGTCTATGATTACTGGGTGAGGAAACGCAAGAACTGCCGGGGGCCCTCGCTCATCCCCCAAATCAAGCAGGAGAAGAGGGATGGCTCCACCAACAACGACCCCTACGTGGCCTTCCGCAGGAGAACTGAGAAGATGCAGACCAGAAAGGTGATTTGGCACACTCTGCTGCTTGGAATTTTATATTTCTCCCTTGGTAGGGAAAATTTGGATCCCTTGTCCAGCATCTAACAGGGCACAGTTTATTGTCCGTCCATGCTGAAACTCAGAGCAATGCCTGGCACACCAACAACCTGCTGGGTTGGAAGCTTCCCTTTCTGTGAGAAAAGGGGAAAGAATTTCCCAGTTTTTATATTTGTAGCATGGAATGATTGGAACCAGGAAATCTGTGATCACCCAGCATTTTGCTTTGTACACATGCACAGCCTTACTGTGTGTGGGATCAAGGTAGGCTTGAATTCCATGTTCTGACAAATTTCTACTGGGTTGATCTGGAATCTCAGCAAAACATGGGGGGAAATGGCTGAAAAACTCTTCTCAGTTTACTCTTAAAACTGGGCTTGTTTGCTTTTTGTGGCTTTGTTTGCCAAGTAGGATCTGCTTTAGGAAAAGCTGCTTTGGAGTGTCCTCATGAGCCTCGTTTGCAGCAGCATTATATAACTTTATTTTTGCAGTTTGTGCCTCGTGGCTTTTGCTTTTGACTAAAAATTTGTTTCATCTCTCAACAGAACCGAAAGAATGATGAAGCATCTTATGAGAAGATGTTGAAATTAAGGAGGGAGTTTAGCAGAGCCATAACAATTTTGGAGATGATTAAGAGGAGAGAGAAAACAAAACGGGAGCTGTTGCATTTAACGTTGGAAGTTGTGGAGAAAAGGTAAAATTCCAGATTATAAAAACCAAGTGTTTATATTTTCATTAAATGGTTTTGAAATCATCTCTCGTAATTTATTAATTCTAGCACCATAAACTTCAGGAACTAAAAGAGAAGGGGTTTGTGTAGACAATTCTAAGACACTGATTTGTGTCTTTCAGACATTTCCCAGTGGAAATGCATCCCTATAGTTTTAATCCTGGTTTTTTTTAGGTACCATTTGGGTGATTATGGAGGTGAAATCCTCAATGAAGTGAAGCTGAACAGGCCTGAAAAAGAGATGGGCACAACTCCATCATCTCTCCACAATGGGAACCACCACAAAGTTCAAGAATGTAAAGTTAAGGTAAGATTTCTTTTTTCCTGTTGTTCCCGAGATCATCACTCCTTTAGGATCATCACCTTTGGATTTAATTTAATTTCAGACCTGTCTCTGAAGAAATAACCTGAAATATTAAAGAGTTAAAATGCTTGGGGGTGAGGCTGAGAGTTGGAGACGTCTGGAAATTTGTATTTAGCACCTGCGACACCTAGTGGTCCCAGAATTCCATACAAAGCCCAGAATGCCTGCTTCTCCAGGAATTTTGGCATTCCTCGTTGTTTCTCCTCTTGTTCCCAAGCTGAGCTGCTGGAGTTAGTTTCAGTCAGGCTGTTATTGATGAGTGTTAATTCAGGGTAAATTTAAACACTTTTTAAAGCAGCATTGGTGCTACTCCTTCAAATGGAGATTTTGCAAGTGAAATAATCTTTTCAAATGGGAGCTTTGAAGTTTAATAACATTTGTGTTCAAGTGGACAGTTCAATATAGATGGAATTGCTCACTGCAGAGGGTTTATGTGAGAAAAATCTTAAATAGCCAACCCAAATACCATCACATCTGTTCAAAAGTGTCAGCTCTGTGAGAAACAGGAAACAAATTAAATTGTTTCTTTTGAACATGTCCGAGCAGTTCAGAAAATTGAAAGTGCTGGGGAAAAATGAGATCTCAGAAAATAATTGGAAGAGGAATTTCAATGACAAAATATACTGAGTGTAGTGCAGAGTGAGGAGCCTCTCAGGCACTCACATGGGCTTGAGAGCTCTCTGATCATTAATAAATACCTGTAAAAACAATCAGAGGAAAAATTCCGGCGTTTAATGTGTTCAGTAAATTTTGCATGATGTGTCTCAAATTCCCTGCAGAACCTTTGGGAGACAAGCAGCCCTGTCTTGAAGTCCTGGAAGTTTTCTCCTGCTTTAGTTTTTAGAATTTCCTGTTTGTTTTTCCCGAGCAGCATCCTCACCACTCCTCTCTGAAGGAGGAGGTGTCCGACGTTGTCCGTCAGAAGAAGAAATACCTGAAGAAGCCCAAACTGGAGTGTGTGGTGACCCCTCAGCCCCTGGCTGAGCCCTTGCCTGTGCTCAGCAAGAGTGACATCAAACAGTATGACTTCCACAGCTCTGATGAGGATGAGTTCCCACAGGTAAGCACCAAAATCTCAGTGTGCACGAGGCAGGAATTCCACTTAGCTGCCATTTCACCAGTCTGTCCCAACTCTGAATATATTTCAAAGCTCCTTGTATGAACTGAGTTTTCCTTCCAAGCTATATAAACGTGGCAGTTCATGTTACATGAACACAAATTTTTATAATAAATCCAATTATGCAGATGTGGCAGCTGGAGAATGACGTTGTTTTCTGGTCTAGGTACCCTCACCAGTGTCAGAAGCAGAAGAAGAAAATGATCCTGATGGACCTTGTGCTTTCAGGAGAAGAGCAGGATGCCAGTATTATGCTGTAAGAATATGCAGTATTGTGCTGTTCTGTTGGGTTTCTTTAAATTTAAGTTGGCATAGTGCTAATGTTGGAATTCTGTTCCCACCCTCACCACCAAAGCTTTGATGCTTTGGTGAGTCCAAAGACAACTGCAGGAGCGTCCCCTTTTCTGCTTGGCTCTGAAGGGTCCAAGCTGAACTTCCCACTTGCTTAGAATTCATCCTCCTTTCTTTTTGACCTTAGCCTGTGAGTTAATTCCTTTGCCAAAAGCTGTTGAGATAGCTGAAAACTTTTATTTTCATTTTCTCCAACTTTTCCATTGCTGTTAGAAGCAGAGCATTTAACAGCCTCAATGTTAAAGGTTGATTTTTTAACTACTGAAGCTATTATTAGTTAACAGAACATAAACCACATGTTCTGTCCTGGAGCCTGAGCCCTAATCAAAGCACCCTTGGAGTATAAAATCGCTTTTCTTTTTTCACAGCCTCGTTTGGACCAAACGAATTCTTCGTACGAAAACCCAGAATTGGCAGAATTGGACAAACTGAGGTTCAGGCATTGCCTTACAACCCTCACAATCCCAAGGAGATGTATAGGATTTGCAAGGAGGAGGATTGGCAGGGGTGGAAGGTACAGTTGGGTTCTTTTTGAATTCAAAGATTTAAAAGTATGAAGAAGAGATGATGAAGCTAATGATTTTCCTCCTCCTCCTCCTCTTGAATCAGGGTTATCATGGACCGAATATCCACAGAACACGATCCTGTCCTGAGGCAGATTGACCCGGAAATGCTCAACAGTTTTTCAAGCTCTTCCCAGACTTTAGACTTTTCTTCTAATTTTTCACGGACCAATGCTTCCAATAAACATTGTGAAAACAGACTGTCCCTTCCTGAAATCCTAAGCAATATCAGATCATGTCGACTGCAGTGTTTCCAGCCCAGGCTACTCAATCTCCAGGACAGTGATAGTGAAGAATGTACCTCAAGGAAAGCAGGGCAGACTGTGAATAATAAAAGAGTCTCTGCAGCATCTGTAGCTTTATTGAACACCAGCAAGAATGGCATATCAGGTAAGCAAGGATTTGACTGCTTCTGGGATTTAAAATATTGAATTTTGAGGGGTTTCCTTTGTGGCTGGACTGATGAGATCTTCAGCACTTCAGCACAGCTACAACCTGACTATTTCATATTTCTTAAAACATACAGAAACTTCCCACAAACACTTCTTCCTCCTGCTTTTCTTCCATTAGAATTTGAAGTGTTGGATTCAGACATTATTCAAAGCAGGGATTCTGCCCATATGAAGAATTGTTTAGGTCTAATTAAATCTTAATGGCACTAATTGGTCTAACCTTGTTTAAGGGTAGAGGAATGCTCATTATGAATGCAAAACAAATCTGGTGGTTTCTTGGGGAGGGTGGGTGTGGCTCATTTTTGTTGGCAGTTTCATTTTTGACTCAAAGCAAATGTAGGAAGTTCCTACAGTAGGAAGTGCCCTGAGCAGGCATGAAAAGGTCGGAAAATAATAAAAATGTTAATAGTGGAAGCATCCAGTGATGAAAAACTTGCTTTAAGCTTAAATTGAGCAGTGCTTGCATCACTTGTTTCATGAGCTAGAGTTGTAATGGCTCAAGTTTTAACACTGTCACTTCTTTATGATCATAAGGGGGTGATAATGATGTGATTCTCCAAAAATCTGAAAAATTTGAGACACAGCAAATGAGATTTCCTACAACAGCAAACACCTGAGCATATCCCTGTTCCATCCTGCATTATAAAGCTGGATAATGAAATAATAGAATGGACTGACTGAATTCCATAATTTCTGTGGTTGTGGAATGTTCCATCTCTCTCAGAGTTTCAGGAATGGGTATTTATTCTCCAATAATGTATCTCTAGAATTCCTGGGTACTGTTAAATTGTTTTAACAGAGGCACAGGATATTTATTCCAGCCCAATACTTCCCCAGCTTCTCAGTATGGTCACTGTAACCTTTGGATTGTTCTCTGCCATGAGAAGATTGGCACAGGAGCCTTTTCCTCCTGCATGAAGAAAACAGATATAATGCACTATATATTTTATAAAATCATTATTTTTTGAAAGAATTTAAAGGCCTGAGGGATCCCAGCTGGGGCAGAAAGGGGCAGTTGAGTGTGATGGGATTGTTGATAAACACCAAGAGCTGCAAAATGAATAAAACCAAATCTGATGGATTGAAGCCACTTTTTGGAGGAATAGTAATAAACTTGTGGTATAATTTTAGAAATCATCTGAGGAATACATTTAAATTAAATGGAAATCCCTCAGTAGTTGAAGCACATTATGCATGGAATTTATGGCTGGGGAGGACCTTTTTTGTCACAGATTTAAATTACAAACCAGATCCTGCAATTCTGGAACAGGATCAGACACAACAGATAACAGAATTCTTCCCCAAGTAACTGAACTAGCAAGAGGCACTGCAGTTGGATTTTCTCACTAGCAAAAAGGGAATAAATGTTAAAAGGACTGGTCAGAGTCTTGTTGTGCATTAAAAATGAGCACAGGCACTGTCACTGTATTTATTCAAGTCATTCTCTTTGGGAAGGAATTGTTGAAATCAGTTAATTTTACAGCTGATTGGATATTCCCTCCAGAGGAAACGGTGGCAGTACTTAAGCTGATTATTTTAATTTTTATTATTATTTTATTTCAGAGACAACTGGGGAGTTCCTTTGATTTTTGGTGCACAAGAATATTTAAAATTGCTTCTGTGTTACATTTTTCCCTGTATTAATAAAGCAACTCTAGTATTTCCTCAAATGCATTGTACAGACACAACTCTTTTTTTATTTTAAAAGTCTGTGACTACATTTTTTCTTCAAAATACCTGAAGAGTGCATGAATCATGAACCAATTTTTGGAGCTAAATTATTCTCTTGCTCATGTTGTAAGCACTACAAATGAGAAGAGTCAGTCCCTAGGGAGAGGACAGACAAGTGCCCATGATGCTGTTCCCAGCTGAAGGCTTTTGTTTGTGGAACAAACTTTTTATTTTTTAGAGGTATTTTTTTTCCCCAGCCTTAAATACCACATAGGATTAATTCAAGCAATGCCACTTTTGTGGCTGCCTGCAAGATGATCTTTGGATAAAACCTTCAAGTCTTGAGAGAAGTGACATAATCCAAACCTTCCAAGGAGAGAAGAGCCTGGAAGGGAAAGCTGAAGTAATTTTTTTTTTTTTTTTTTTTTGAGCCCAGTCAGGCTCTGATAAAATCAAAACCTCCTGGAGCTGCAGAGCTCTTAACCCTGACCTCAGAGGCTGCCTTGGGACATGGTCAGAGTTTGCTCTTTTTTTTTTTTTTTTTTTTTTTTTTTCCTTCAGGACCCTCCAGATGTTTGATTTGGCAGAAGGAAATGATATTTAATGTGCTAATGAACATCTGCTGGTTTATAACAAGGTGAACAACTGAGCTCAGCCTGGCCACTGGATAAATACCTGAAATTCAGGCTAAGGGAATATTGAATTCTGTATCCTGCAATAGAGTATCCCATGACTTTGTGCTCTGTGGCAAACTGGGAAGGACAGGAGATTGAAAACATGAACTCTCACCTTGTTCTTCAATATCTTTCTATAAAACAAACCACATTTTCTGGGATTTGTTACCTCAGAAGTTAAAAATAGGAATATATGTAATATTCCATAATGCTGTTCTTGGCCCTGGTGCCTTCAGCAATGCCATGTGTTCTGTGAGGAAATGTAGCAGGTTGAGCTGATTTCACTTGGAATTAAATTCTAGGTAAGAATCTGCAAGAGGAACAAAGTAAAGCTAAATGCAAAATAAACTTAGATTGGAAATTATAATATTGCTAGAGTGTAAGAGGAATAATTTTTAAGTAACTGGAATTTTAACCACGGACAACACCATGGTTGACATCTGCTTTAATAATGTAACAATAAAGAAGTTTCAGTTCTAATTTCTGAGTAAATCAGATAGGTTTTCCCAATGGAATTTCAGGACAACCC
The DNA here is from genome assembly GCF_052056855.1 of Sturnus vulgaris. Lineage (NCBI taxonomy): Eukaryota > Metazoa > Chordata > Aves > Passeriformes > Sturnidae > Sturnus > Sturnus vulgaris. The sequence goes on from NC_142249.1 coordinate 39,921,439, forward strand.
TGAGTACTAAAAGTGGAAAATTGAAGAGGCAAACCCTGCAGGATGGAAATCTCTGTATTTTAGTGTTAGCTCAGTGTCCCTGGATGGGAGGATCCCTGGTGTTTGAGGTGCAGCACAGCTCGAGTCCTGCAAAAACAGGATTGAGGATAAAATGTTGAAATGTATTCATGGGAATCTTTGAAAAGTGAATTCTTTCTTTATTTGCTCCCCAGAGAATTCAGTTCTTGGGTTCACTGCACACAACTCAGGCTTTAGCATGAAACCCTGTCAGTATTTTCAGCTTACCAGGTGTGCACATTCTTTAGGGAGAGAATATTAAAATCAGCTTTTCTAACTTCATTCCCTTCATGTGTTGGCCCAGTGAAATTACTGGGGTGGCATTAACTTGGTTCACAAAAATCAATTTACTGTGGCACCCCTAAACTCTTACTGCATTTCAGAGAACAATTGGCAGAGAAAATCTCCCGTGCCAGATGTGTGCTTCCCTCAGAGTCCCTGCTGCTGCTGGAAAAGGGACAGCAAGGGGCTGCAGGAAGGGAAATTGTCCAGGAATCCTCTCCCAGTGTTCACTGGGACAGAAGTCACCCAGCTTTGTCCTCAGCTCTGATTTTTTAGGCTGTTCTTCTTTCTTGAAAGCCAGGAAAATAATTTCTCTTAAGCTTTTGCCTAAAGCTACTGGGGATAAAACCACCAAAGATAGAAAAGGCTCAAAAGCAACAAAAGCTCTGAATTCTTTTGTGAAAAATTTATTCCATGAAAGAACACAACAACCAAACACAGCTTGACCTCTCCTTTGCATAATCTGTGAAGATCTTGGGTGCCTCTGCCGTGATTTCTGTCATCTTCAGCCACCTCTAACCCACCCTAGCTGCACTCTTGCCTTTTCCACGTGTGTGTTGTGTGTAACTTGGGGCTCCTTTCTCTCCCATAGTCACAGGGGGGATCACAGAGGAGCAGTTCCAGACACACCAACAGCAGTTAGTGCAGATGCAGAGGCAGCAGCTGGCCCAGCTGCAGCAGAAGCAGCAATCTCAGCATTCCTCCCAACAGCCACATCTGAAAGCACAGGTACTGCTCCCACCCTGCATGTCCTCACACTGCCTTTTCTTCACAGTCATCTCTCTCAACCAAATGTGACATTTGGAAATTAAAACACTTTGCTCAGGGGTTTTTTTAATAAGTTCGGCTGCATTTTATAAGTTGAGGAAGAGGCTTTGTAGCTGAATGTGTTATCAGTGTAAAAATATCAGTGTGTGCTCCCAACTCTTCCTGTTTTCACTGGTTTTGTCCCTCTAAGTGCTCTGAAGAGACTTTATTAAAATTACCTTCTGAAGTAATGTGTTCTGTTCTGAACACATGTTCAGTGAGCATTAAAAATTGGTACCTGTGAGAGGAAAAAGAGAGCTTTGTATATTTGCATATTCTGGCTTCTAAAAGAATCCCATTTTTCCTCTGGAATCCCTTGCAAAGGAAAGATGTTTTTCCATTGCACTTAATATTCTGTTAGCTTCTTCCCAATAAAATATAAAAGCTGTTGCTGATGTCTGTTACTAGGAAAATGTGTATTACTTTGAGCATTTTATATCTAATTGCTTGTGCTGGTTGTTCCTTCCCCTCAATGTTTTCTACTTCAATTAATCAGAGATTCTGTGTTGGCAGATACTGATAACATTTTTTGTAAGTGTAAAGTCACAATGCCAAAATATTTTAAAAAAACAAAAGAATTTTGGATCTTTAAACCCCTTCAAGCTTCTGTGCAAAGCCATTTTCGTAGTTAATATAAATTGAAATGGCAAAATTAATGTTCTTTCCAGTAAGAATGATGAGTTCTTTCCAGTAGAAACTGGACTTAACAGAGTGGGATTCCAGAATGTGCTGGGCAGTTATTCTGTGGCACGAGTCACAGGATGGAGGTACCACAAATGCTGGACATCCTGAGGTTTGCAGCTGCAGAGCATTTGCAGCCTGGAGACTGAACAGAGAATGTTTAAGACATGGAAACATCTCCAAACATAGGGAATCCTGTGTGGTTTGGCTTGGAAGGGACCTTAAAACCTGTCCAGTTCTTGCAGGGACACCTCCCACCGTCCCAGGCTGCTCCAGAGCCCAATGTCCAGCCTGGCCTTGGGCACTGCCAGGGATCCAGGGGCACCCTGTGCCAGGGCCTGCCCACCCTTCCAGCCAGGAATTTCTTCCAAGTGTCCCATCTAACCCCATCTCTGGCAGTGGGAGCCATTCCCTGTGTCCTGTCCCTCTGTCCCTTGTCCCCAGTCCCTCTCCAGCTCTCCTGGAGCCCCTTCAGGCCCTGGTGGGGGCTCTGAATTCTCCCCAGAATCTTTCCCTCTCCAGGCTGAGCAGCACACAACAAAAGTGATTTATTGTGCTGAGTTGAGTGTGTTTAACCCTCATTTGGACACTGATTTCCAAGTTGTCATCACTCTGCTGACACAGAAATATTCCATGCTGTGGTGCATTAGGTCACGTGTAGAAACTGTATTTATTTATTCCTTTTCATTTATTTATTTCCTTTTCATTTTGGACTTGGATGATTGAAAAAAAATCACCTTTTCCTCTTGCTGCAGGGCTCCAGCACCTCTGACAGTATGTCCAAAACCCTGGATTCAGCCAGTGCCCACTTTGCTGCCTCTGCAGTGGTCAGTGCCCCGGCCCCCGGGCGCAGCGAGGGAGCCAAGGAGCAGAACACCAGCCACAACAATATCAACGGTGTTGTCCAGCCTTCAGGTGAGGAGCCCTTGAAAATGCTGCTCTGGAATGAGCTGACAGTGTCAGCTGCTCTCCATCAATTGATCTTATTGGTGGTTTCTGAAATGTTAGTAAATAACAATAAAAAAATCAGATCTCTTGGTCGTGATAGTTTTCAGTATTCTTATCTATAGTACTTTGGAGTAGTGGTTTGAATCGTGGAATATCCTGAGTTGGAAGGGACCCACAAGGATGATCAAAGTCCAAGAATCCCAAATCCCACCCTGTGCCCGAGAGCCTTGTCCAATCTGTGCTGTTAAAATGGATATAAAACCACCAAGTGCTCTTTACCTTGGAAGAGCACTGTTTGCTTTTCCTTTGGTAGTCTTTATCTCCTGATAATCTGTTCTGATCAAAAGCCTAAGTGACAGCATTTTAAAACCAGTGTGAGTGTGTAATGAAAGAATAAATCAACTGCTTAAAACATTTAAGTACTTTGAGAAGGAAATGGAAAAGTTGATTCATTATTTGATTGTTACCTCACTTATATATTCAGCCAAAATTATACTAACCAACCTTTACTGGCACTTCTGGCAGCACTGTAAGCCTCAGGTTTCACTGCATTTAGGATTTGTCCCAAGAAGTGCAGCCATGGGCACTAAGTGCCCCCTCCCAGCCCTTCTCCTCTGGTGCTGCCTCCACGATGCCAAGAGGCAAATGGGATTTGGGCTGCCAAGACAAAGAAGAGGCTTTTAAAGTAATTTGTTGTTTTAGCAGCTAATGATGTGATTAGTTTTATAGACCTTCTGCCAGGCTGGGTTAATGATAATATGAAATGAATAGAGGGAGAAAAAACTCAACTGAATAAAATCAATAAACTGGAGCAGTTCCAGCAAAGAGAGGGAGAGAGATGTGTGTGTAATTCTCTTGAGTTCATATCCAAGAGGAGAGTGCTTGGAGGGTGGAACATCAGGCACATGGTGATGCCTTGGAGTGGCTCCCTGGAACAGAGGCTAGACAAGATCAGGAGAATAAAAGTGGGTGCACTTCTTTGTGCCTTCAATAGGTACATCTTGAGCAGGCAAAGCTTCCCAGGGGCTACACCCAAAATGAACGATGGTCGTGAGTTTTTCAGATAATTAGAAGTTTGGTCTATTTACATATCAAGGGTTAATCGTCCAATTGCAGCTTTAGGTTATGAAGTCATATACCCCCGGTTTGCTTTCTCCCAGCTCACTTTTGTTTGCACTTTTTGAGGCCTGAGGCAGTCAGGTCTGCTTGAGTTTCAGGCCTAGAGGGATTGTTTTGTCTGAATAAAAGCTGACAGGCTATGGAGTTTTAGAGTTATACACTAAAGCAGTACAGGATCTGAAAAATATAAAAGCTAAATCCTAAGGCATCAGTGGGAGTGTGCCATGCTGCACTTGTGAATTTTTCCATTTTGTGAATCTGTAAAATACGAGCATTAATAACTTACACACTCAAAGCATTGCCCTTGAGGTTAATCTTTTGACTTTTCATCTAAGAAACGTCACCTTTTTAACACCCACCATTTATTCTGCTTAACAGGAACCTCCAGAACTTTATACTCCACCAACATGGCTTTATCATCCAGCCCAGGGATCTCAACTGTACAGCTTGTAAGGACAGTTGGCCACAGCACCACAAACCACTTAATCCCAGCCTTGTGCACGAGCAGCCCTCAGCCTCTCCCCATGAACAATTCCTGCCTGCCCAGCGCCGTGCACCTCAACAACGTCAGTGTTGTGTCTCCTGTCAATGTTCATATCAATACACGGACTTCAGCTCCCTCGCCAACAGCCTTAAAACTTGCCACAGTTGCTGCCAGCATGGACAGAGTGCCAAAGGTAACTCCCAGCAGTGCCATCAGCAGTATAGCAAGGTGAGTGGGGATGGGGTTGCAGCAGTTCCCATTCGGGTTTGTTGGAATCGTGGGATTGTTTGGGTTGGAATGGGCAGAATCAAATTCCAACCTCACCTGGTCAGAGCAAGCACTGAGTGTCACCTCCTGTGGACGCAAATTTAGAGAGTTAGGGAATTCCAGCTTGGGAATTCTTGTCAGGCCTGGATTTCTCCTGACTCTCAGCTCCATTCCCAGGCTGACAAGCTGACTGCAGCTTCAGTTAGGGAGGAGTCTCCCAGGGTGACAACATGGTGACAAACAGAGTGGAATTCATCACCAACATTAACCCCTGGTGTCTTTCCCATAAAATACATCCTGAGGTGCTGTCCCAAGGATGTTTTTCCCAATTGTCCAATGAGCTCCTGTCCTGGCTGCACTAACACACTTTAAATACAAATTGTCCATTCAATAAAGTTGGCATTTTTCCCCAAAAGAGCTCCGTGTGTGTTGCTGTCCTTTCTCTCTCTTTGCAGCACAGTAACCACAACCTCCCTCACCTCCCTGAGCAGTTCAGTGTTTGACAGCCCTTTCCAGGGAGAAATCCTTCCTGATGTCCCACCTGGCCCTCCCCTGCTGCAGCTTCAGGCTGTGTCCTCTCCACAGTCACACCCAGCTCTGCCCTAGAGGGGATCTGTTCCACCTCTGTCAGCACAGCCATGGCAAAGCACAAGAGCTGATTTTACAAATTAATCCCTCAAATAACTCACCCTGCCTTTAGGCACCAGTAATTTTGGTCAAATTTTACTGTGTTTGTATTTTAACCATTTCATTTGTCCCTTCTCATGCAGCATTTTCAGGTGGTTCTGTCAAACTCTTCTCATGTTCCCTGTCAGTCATTGTGTACCAATATTGTAAGGCTGGCACATGTATTTTTATGTTTACATATGGATATATGTGTTACATATTTATGTAAAACACAAACCAGAAAAATGACAACCCTTTCATAATTCATAATTGTTTAGATTGGAAAAGACCTTTAAAATGATCGAGTCCAACCATTAAGGTATTTATTCTCATTAAACAGCAGCTCTGTTATTTCAGGGTACTTAGAGGATGTTCATAGGAATGGCAGGAGCTTTGCATTTGGCAGATTTTTCTGAAAATGGCAGTATGTGGGTTTTGTTTGAAGTCTCTCCTGGATTATGTGATGTTTCAAAAAACAAAGTCATGTTTGTGAATTGGAAGAGTAAAAATGGTCATTAGTAAATGAGTAACGAGTCAGTGCAGAAGCTGAATGGGCAGGGAATTACAGCACTTGGTGCATTGAGGGAATAACCAATGCTGAGTTATCAAAGCTTGACATTGTTCCTTCAGAAGAGCTTTGAGGAATTTAATCTATAATTTAGGTTGGAATGGACAGTTAAATGCAATAATCTTGCAGAAGGAACTGCATTGTTGAAACACAGCAGTTGTTGAATGTATTTACTTCCAGCTAAGGTTTGCAGTGTGTGTGTGTGAAAGTTCCTGCCTGCTCCAGGGAACAGCTGTGTACAAACATGAAAGAAATAAATAAAAGTGAGAGGAGATTCGTTGTGACTGTGCCATTTCCCTTCCCTCACAGAGAGAACCATGAACCAGAACGCCTGGGCTTGAACGGCATCGCAGAGACCACAGTGGCCATGGAGGTGACATAACCTCCAGCAGTGTCCCCAGCTGTGGTGTGCTCCTTCCTGTTGCAGCTGAATGCAAACACAGCACTCTGTGGCTCACACAGAACTCACACAGACCTGAATGGACTCGGATTATATCGTGTATTAAGTCGATATATAATGTACATTTTGTAAAATTGGGAAAATCACTACCTTGTAAAATAGTTTATTTGTATCATCAATATTATTTCTGTTACTTGAATAGTAGATATTCATCATCATGCTTTTGCACTTGAATTTGCAACTGAATGGATTAAAAAATAATTCTTTAATGGGATCATGAGCATGACATGGGATCCTGCATCACTTGTTTAAACTATTTATTTTGCCATGTTTACATTTTGTATCTTGTACAAATAAATGCAACTTTGTGTCTAAAAAAAAAAAGTTAAAGATTCATAGCTAGGAAACAAAATTCTTGTAATTTTTTTCTAAAGGAAATGTAAAGTTTTCACTTGGTTCATTTTGTTTCACAATTTGACTAGATGGACTTTTTGGTAAATACTTTAGTGGCATTTCACTGTCAAATATGAAGTTCAAGGCAAAATAGTATTTTCTATTACTGTGCAGGGGAAAGGGATGGATCGATACATGCAAATTTAATGTAGTAACTCACTTTTCCATATATTTTGAATGTATATTTCTATTTATAATACCAGTTTATAAAAAATAATTACACAGGAGAGGAAAAAAAAAAAAAAAAAAAAAAAAACCTGACTAGGAAAATTATGCATCTGCCACATCTCCAAATGTGCAGATCTGAGAAAATTTTCACCTTGATGCCATTTTATCCGAAGACTGCGTATTTTAACCGGCTTTCAAACTGTACCCACACCACATTAAAGGATATTTTACCAGGTATGTATTGCATTCTATATCATTGCAATAATTCATTATTGGATGTCTAGCTATCGAGCCATCCCAGGTGGTGGGGGGGGGTGGGGGTGGGGGGGGGTGGGTGTGGGGAGGGTGTGTGGTGGGGGGAGGGAGGGTTGTGGCAAGATTGTCTTTTCAATTTTGGAGAGTTTTCCTGTGGCTACAAGGCAAGTAACGGGTTGGAAAAAGTCTGACTGTAAGCGTTGGACACCTTCGTAGTGTAGTGTTTTAGTGACTTTTTTTATACGGTTCTTGTACATTAGATACGTGTAGTGGTGTTTCCGAATGTTTGTTTATGCACTAGTTCAGACAACTTTCCCTGTTACTTGTTCTTGATAAGTGAAAACTGCAGGGAAATAAAAATACATATCAAAACCTGGCCATGGTGCATATGTGGTTATTTCACAGTGTGTGCAAGCAGCGATTCTGAGCCTTTGATCCTGGCATATTGCACTTCTTTGCAGATCATGGGGTAATTCCGTGCTGGGCTGGGACCTGACACCTGGGAAAATGGGCAATCAGAGTTTCTCACCCTGCCTGGTGAATTTGTGCCGTTTTACTCTCTCCATTTGGATGTTTCTGTATTCCAAATCCCAGGATCACTGAGGTTGGAAGGAACCTGGAGATGTTGTTTAGTCCAGAGCCACCCTCCCAGGAAAATTTGACCTGTGCAATGCAGTCAGTGTATTTTCCATCTTAGCTTTCTATATAAATAACTGTTTTTAATCCAAGCTGTGTTTAAACCTGTTTTGTCTTGCCTTGTGTGAATTAAAAGTCCTGGCAGCTAAAAACAATTTAAATCTCAGAGCTCATCACCAACTCAGATGTCTAAAATTACCTGGTTTTTTTCTGCTTAACTGATGCTTTATTTTTATTCCATATGATGTCTGCAGGGAGAGGTGAGGCTAGATTATTCCTGTTGGGAATAGAGGATCCCACAGCACTGCCTTGGTCAGGTGGGGCATGGTGGCAGCTTTGGGGGGCACCTGTGGCTTCACTGGGATTGCTGCTCCCTGAAAATTCCTCTTTATGTGAAATTTCCAGCATTTGTGTAGAACTGGGCTCATTGCAGGGAATGGCTGATAGTCTGAAGTATAAATGAATTTGGGTTTTTTTTGAAAGAACTGTTGAAAATCCGAGTCTGTAAAAGAAAAAAAAAAATTATTGTCCTTGATATCTAGGAATAACCTTGCTTCACTACCATCCCCAAAACCCTTTGGAGGCTTAATGAAAACGGGAAGTAATTTCCTGTGCAGATTGAAAGCTGTACACTTAGCATGGACTCTTCTCACTACAAAGATCATTTTCAGTGGATCATTTTCAGGGAAAATTGGGCCAGAAGATGTCTCTGAGATTGCTGTGTATCTCTGATTTCATGTGGTCTAATCCTCATCTAATTACTTAAAAAACCTTTAGCTGGAGCTTCGAATTTTTAATGGATTTTGGGAAAATGTGAGGTGCAGAGAAGGATTCCATAAAGTCCCAAGGCTCTGATGGTAAGTGCCAGATGGGGAATGGCTTTCATTTAAAGGATTAGTGGTGATGAAACCTTCTGGGAAGCAGAACTGGAATAGTCATTGCAGAATTTCTGTGTGCCTCAAGTGCAGGAAAAGGGGAGGAGTGGTGGATGATGCTGCAGGCCATGGAAATCTTCATTAAAAAGAAGAAAAAGAGGGGAAGGACTGGTGCTATAAAATATTTTATCCTTTGTCCACTGACTGAGGTGGTTTTGTGCTGTTCAAACATGTTGAGGATATGATGTTGTTCAATTTTAATTTCCTTATTTGTGCATCTGTGCAGCAGGATTGGAATAGGGATTCTGTTCTGGTGTGTATTGGGAATATCTTTCAGGTAAGATTGTGAAATCCTGGCTTATCTCCAGCAATTTATGCTGGACTTCACATCACATGCAGAGTTTTAAATGTCAGGACCTAGAAAATGGTGGTTCTTTCTCTGATAAGATTTGTATTTATTTCTGGATTGAGGGGAGTTTTGGTGTGTGTTAAATTGTCATCCCGACAGGCTCCCTTGGATTTGCCTGCAGAGGAAGAGTTTCAAAGCTCAGTTTCTGCTACTTTGAGGGGTTTGCAACATTCACACTTTTAATTGGGAAGACTGGGAATAACCTTGGCAAATGAAAGCCAGCAAAGTGCTGCTTGGGAAAGCAGGAAGATGAGGGAGAGAAAATTTTTCCTAAATTAGGTAAACTGAAGAAGATCCAAGTGTTTCCATCAGAACAGAGGAACATGGAAGATAATCCCTGCTGATCCGGGCAGCAGATGAGGTGGGAAACATTGGATGTGTTCCCTGCAGGAGCCCAGCAGCAGTGGGGGATGTGGAGACCCCTGCTCTGCTTGGGTTGTGCCATCCTGCTGCAGTGACAGGACCCAAAATGTCCTTCCCTGATGGGAGAGCTGAGCAGAGCAGTTGCTTCTGAAGTGCCTTTCAGGAGGAAAAAGGAGTTTCAGGATACATTCCCTGTTTTCTCAGTGACTTGCTTATGTCTCTAAATGCAATCTCTGTGTCCTTTAAATGGTTTTTAATGGTTTAATCTCAAAAAAATTAACGAGCACACATGTAAGTTACATTTTGCCATGAATTTAACTCAGTTAACCAGTCTGTATTGTAACTTAGTAACTCTAGTTTAAATAAAATGAAATTAATGTAGCTGAAATAGGACTAAAATCTGAAAACTAACGGGGAGTAACACTGATGTAAACCCAATCTCTTTTGGAATCCTTGAGTTCCAGAATGGGATTTGTCGAAAGGGACCTTAAAACTCCCCTCTGCTATAGGCAAGGACACTTTCCACTGTCCCAGGCTGCTCCAAGCCCTGTCCAGCCTGGCCTGGGACACTTCCAGGGATCCAGGGGCAGCCACAGCTGCTCTGGGAAATCCATTGCAGGGATTTCCATTCACAGCCTTACAAATTTCCTGAAGTTAGGATTGTTTCTATGACTAAGAATATTAAAATCTGTTTAGTCCAGCCTGCCTTCCATCCATGGGGCTCTGGTTTAACTCCAGCACAAGTGGAATTAGGGAGGATGATGGAGAAGGAGGAAGGGAGGCAATAACGGAGGCAATAACAGAATTCGTACCAGATAAAGCAGCTTAAATCCTTTTGTGTGGTGGGAAACCACAACCTCTGCCTGTCCCCACTCCCTCCCTGTCAATTCGGGAATATCAGTGAAAATATCCGCTCTGTGCCTGCCCAGGAGAGCAGCGAGCGAGCGGGGCACAGCTCAGGCTCGTGTGTGTCACATCCCTGCCGTGTGTCCCCACTGCTGCCTCTTCCCAATGTCCCTGCCGAGCCCCGAATCCTCTGCCGAGCCCTGAATCCTTCACTGAGCCCTGAATCCTTCACTGAGCCCTGCCCTGGGACACTGAAAACAGCAGCGATCCCCCTCCTGATGCTGATCCGACCGGACTCGGCACACGGGGGTGTAAATCACGGCTGGAAGTGACACCAGAAGATGGCATCAGCTGCCTGCGATGCTGCTTAACTCTTTCTGCGTCTCCACGGAGCACTCGGGCTTCGAGATTATTGGGTGTTTTTAGTGCTTTCCTGCCCATTCCGTATTTTTATGGTTGCTTTATAACTTCCTATAATGTAAATACAACAGGGGTTTTTTTCTTCTTCTTTTTTTCGAGTTGCAATCATTTTATTTAGGTGATTTATTAACCCAAATGTAAAGATGGTAACTCGGAAAAAATGTTTTGTGTACTCACTAATGACCTGAAACGTTTTGCTGTTTTATACAGTGGTAAAATCGATTTATTTATTTTGAGCAAACCCTTTTTTTAGGTGGGTTAGCACGCAATATATGACTGTGCATAACGTGAATAATTTATACAGAGATTGAGATTTATGTGTGTACTTTACAGTTTCTAAAGTGAGCCTATATTGAAGTGTTTTGCAAATGAGAAACAATTCCTGCCAAGCTCTTTCTCATGGAGTATCTTTGGAGTGCCAGGGCTCCATTTCCACATCCAAACTTCTGTGGAGCTCTGAGAAAGGAACCCTTGTGTCCTGACCCCAAAGAAATCCTCCCCTGTGTGATCCAAGGACATGTTTGGTCTGGGATAATCATCCCCAGAGTGTCAGTGGTGCAGATCCCGTTCATTTTGCTGTGGGATTTTCCCCCTGCCTGGCCAAACGTTGCCATAGCCCAGTCCCTCCTGAGCTGTGGCTGTGTCTCCGTGCCTTTGATGTTCCCTGGGGATTCAGATCAGATCATTCCTAACCTTCACTTCCCCCTGGCTGCCCCCTCAGCATTTCCCAGCTCATTTTTTCCTGTTCTCCAGCCCGCTTTTATTTATTTTTATTCCTGCTGAACTCTTTCATGCTCTGCCTTTGCGAGCATTCCCTGGTGCACTCTCAGGGTCTGCTGGTGTCAGTGCGACATTAACTACGGGTGACATTTAAAACTGCCTTTTGTCACGGCCATCCCACCCTTTTGGTCCCTCCAGGGAGAAATCCTTTCGCACCCCTTTCCCCTGAGCCACGTCTGAGCTCTGATGACACAAAATCTCAGATTTCCTGTCCCCTGGCCGCTGCTGAGGCACGGGGATCAATGGGATGTGCATTAACGCTGCTGGCCCTGCTGACAACTCCTGCCCTGGCCCTGTGAGCTCCCTGCACGGAATTGTTCAGCACAGCAGAAATTCAACCTTGCTGCTTCTTCCTGCAGCTCCCCCCCAACTCCAGAGCCCAGAAGCTGTGAAGGGAAGCGATGGAAATGCTGAAATGTTCCCTCGTTTCTGTGGGATCGCCTTTGTCACAATCCGTGTCCTGCTGTTGTTCGCGTCCTTTGTCACCTTTGTCCCCTCCTCGGTTTTCCTGCAGCCTCAACCCCTTGGCTGTGCCGGTGGCTCCCCTGCAGAGAAATGGGATTTTGTCATTCCTTTATGATCCCGTCCTCGAGGAGGGGATTTGTTATTCCTTCATCATTCCCATTCATTATTCTCTTATCTTGGGGTGTTTACTGAACCGAGGTTGGCTCAGGTGAGGAATTTCTGCAGGAAAAATCAGAACTTGCTGTCAAACCGTATCTGATCTGCCAGGGTGAGCTGAACTGGAGAGCTGGGAAAGTGGGAAAAGGAGATAACATCCACGTTCTCGTGGATTTACTTTCGCGGTGCTGGTAGGAAGGCAATTTCCATATGTTCAGGTATAAGTAAGCTCAGAAAAACGTGTGGATTTCTTGTAAGTGCATAGCTGAAAAATGACCTGGTTTGAGAGGTGAACGAAATGAATGAAGGTGAAAACAACGAAGTATTTAAGCTCTGCTTTTTTTGTGTTTTCCTGCTTTTTACAAAGCAGAGTCTCACCAAATTGTCCATCCCACCTTCAGGCACCCAGCCCAACCTGGGAGAAGCTCACTGACCTATAAGGAGGTGCTGATCACTCCCAAATCTGCCTGAAAAATTCATTTTCCTACCAGGCTGCTTCACCTAATCTGGTAATAAGTAGCAAAAAAATAGCAGCAGCTGGGTGACAATTCAGTATTGTCTGCACTCCAGACAATGTCACATTGTTTGTGACAACACTGCTGGGAAAAGATGGCTCTGTGCATTCTTCCTGATGGCAGATTATACCTGCTCTAATAGAAAAATCGAGTTTTGCTTATCTCACTCCAAAATGAGCTCTCCATAATGGAGGAAAATAAGGATTAATTCATCCAAAGTCTTCTCTTTTATGACTAAGCCCCTACTTGTCATGACTAACAAATTCGCTATTCAGGGTAAAAGCTTGAAACGTAAGAGAAAGAAAAGGGATAATTGGTAATGCAGGGGAATAAATCCCATTATGTAATAATGATTTATCACATGCTGCACGTTGCTAACTCTCCCCCGTGGAATTGCTTTCAAGAAGGGTGTGAGAGGCTTTGTTCCAGGCTGCTCCTCACATCCACCCCAGGTAACGACTGCAAGAGAGGGAGATTTCCATCGAAGTGCTGTAAAATTGTCCACCCTCACCTTCATTGTACAGCAGAGAGTAATCGAATAAAACTCTGGTGGAAACCAGCACCAGGGGTTGCTGGAGCCTGGGCCATGGCTGCAACTTGCCAGAAGACATCGTGGATGTTTGGATTGTTCTTGAAGCGGGAGATTCTTGTAGGGAGAAACTGATGGAGGAGGAGGAGGAGGAGACTTCCCGTGGCATTTCAGACTTGTTTCAAATCATGTGAATGCAGGGAAACAAATGAGACAGGACGGGGATTGCAGGGGATCTTAGCAGTAAGGAAGGAGCATTTTTAGGGAAGGAGGACAAGGACAGCACCCCCGGTGAGGAGGAGCAGGCTCCGGACTCTGCTTTTCCCAGATGCTGATTCACCGGCGGCATCGTGACAAAACTTCTTGTAAATTGAGCAAGGTCAAAGCGTCGCCCAGGGGCACCATTGCTGCTGCTTTTCCTCCCAGGAACGAGCCACCGAGTGACATTGCAGGAAAAAATATCCTTTAACCTGGTTCTAGGTCCAGTTGTGTCAGAGACAAAGGGACAAAGACGCCAAGGGGAGATGATGCCAAGGGGAGATTTGAGAGGGAACAAATCCAGAGGGTCACCACGAGCTGATATGGAAACAAGAGCATCTTCCCTATGGAATGCTGGGGGAGAAGGCTGTGAGGAGAGCCCATAGCAGGCTTCCAGCATCTGGGAAAAGCTGGGGAGGGACTCGGGGATTTTTAGTTTAGCTAGATGGAAGAAATCCTTCCCTGAGAGGGTGAGGAGGACCTGGCTGCCCAGAGCCGCTGTGCCTGCCCCCCTGGATGTCTGGAAATGTTCCAGGCCGGGCTGGACGGGCTCTTGGACGAGCTGGGACGGCGGAAGGAGCGGGACCGGCAGCACCGGGAGGATGCTCGGGGTCCCTCCCAGCGCATCCCTCGCTGATGCTGCGGGGGGAGGCCCCGCGGTGGCCGCGCAGCCGCGCCCGAGCGGGGCCGGTGCGGGGCGTGTCCGCGGGCTCTGAGCGGCTGCGAGGGCTCCGTGCCCCGCCCGCCCGCGGCCCCAGCCCCGCCGCCGCTGCCGCACCTGCCCCGCGCAGCCCCGGGCCCGCCCGCCGCCATGGCGGACCCCGCCGAGTGCAGCATCAAGGTGATGTGCCGCTTCCGGCCCCTCAACGAGGCCGAGATCCTGCGAGGGGACAAATTCATCCCCAAATTCAAGGGCGACGAGACCGTGGTCATCGGGGTGAGTCTGCCGCATCCGCGCGGGTGGGGCGAGCATCCTTCGGCGCGGGGCGAGCATCCTTCCTCGCTGCCCCCTCGAACCATCCCCGCTGTCCCCTCGAACCCTCCTCTCTGTCCCCTACCCCTTCCCGCTGTCCCCCGACCCTTTCCCGCTGTCCCCCCGAGCCCTCCCCGCCGTCCCCGCCATCCCCTCCATTGTTCCCGCAGCCGCGGAGCAGGATGGAGGCGGCGGCGCTGCCCGAGCCCCCCCGGCGGGGCTGTCCCCAAGCCGCCGGGCGAGCGGCCCGGGGGTCCCCGGGGGTGCCGGGGGTCTGGGGGGACCCGGGGGGCGCGGGGGAGCCGCGGGTTCGGGCGCTGATGTCATGCCGGGGACTGGGCATGCTCGACTGGGGCGGCCGCCCGCGCCTCCGCCGCGCCCCTGCGGCAGCCGCCGGCACCGGAGTTATCCCGGGAGCCGCATCCCGGGATCCGCAGCCATGGATCCACATCCTGGGATCCCCATCCCGAGATCTCCATCCCCGGGAGCCGCATCCCGGGATTCCCATGCCCGGATCCCCATCCTGGGATCTCCATCCCCGCATCCCCATCCCGAGATCCCCATCTCCGGATCCGCATCCCGGGATCTCCATCCCGGCATCCCTTACCCGGGTCCACATTTCGGGATCCCCATCCCCGGGAGCCGCATCCCGGGATCCCCATTCCCAGATTTCCATTCCCGGCTCCGCATTCTGGGATCCCCATCCCCAGGATCCCCATCCCGAGATCCCCATCCCCCGATCCCCATCCCCGCATCCATATACCGGCATCCCCATCTCAGGATTCCCATCCCAGGATCCCCATCCCCAGATCTCCATCCCCGCGTCCCCATCCCGGGATCCCTCCCCATCCCGGGGTCTCCATCTCCAGATCCCCATCCCCGCATCCACATATCGACATCCCCATCCCAGGATCCCCATCCCCTGGTCCTCATCCCGGGATCCCTCCCCATCCCCAGATCTCCATCCCGGGATCCTCATCCCCGGATCCCCATCCTCGAATCCCTCTCCATCCCCAGATCTTTATCCCAGGATCCCCATCCCCGGGTCCCCATCCCGGAGTCCTTCCCCGTCCCCAGATCTCCATCCTCAGATCCCCATCTCGGGATCTCCATCCCCAGATCCCCATCCCAGGATCCTCATCCCCTCATCCCCATCCCCCGATCCCCATCCCCTCATCCCCATCCCGGCATTTCCATCCCCGGCAGCCCCGCAGAGCGGCTGCGGCCCCGCTCTGGGCAGCGCTGCGGGATGTGACCCAAGTTGGGGATTTATTTTTTTCCGCGTTTAAAAGGAACGAAATGAACCCAAACCGCAGCCGCTGGGGCCCGGCTGCTCCCGGGGTTTAATGGGAACAAAGGGTCGGGATGTGGCTCCTTCCCAGCCCGGCATCTTCCCGGTCCCTCTCCCGGGGCTGCTTTGGGACGGGGGTTCAGGGGCAGATTTTTGGGTTCATGTCCAGCCAGCCTGGCCTGCGGTGCTTTATTTCATGTCCTGGTCATCTGCGACATCTATTTCATATTCTGGTCATCAATAACGTGTTCTGTGCTGCACGGTGCTGAAGAGGCTCTAAAATGAATTATCAGCACAACTCCTTGCACTGTTTGTTAAAATTCTCACCAAAACCTCGAGGTCATCAGAAACTTTGCCGGTGAAAGTTGCAGAACAGCTGCAAGGAAAAAAAAAAAGGGGTGAATTATGAGCATGAACAGCTTGATGTCGTTGTATTTTTTAATATGAAATACCCCGTGTCCTGCCAAATTAATTGTCTTTCTGTGAAGGTTAAAGCTGTAGCACCCCCAGCAGCCTGTTAACAATAGAAAAATCAAATTGGTTATCAATCCTGCCCAGCAGCTGAGGGCTGGACTTGGCCAGCAAATACTGGGAGGGAAAATGTATCTGTGCCACTGGATAAAGAACCAAATGTCAGCAAGTTCCCCTCCCCCCTAAATAAATAAACAAACCCTCAGACATATTAAAAACAGATTAAAATGCATCTCCTGTAAATCCTTTACAGTGCCGTGTTTGGAAGAGAATTGCGGTTTAGAATTCTCTTTTTCCCGCTCATAATGTGGCTTTGTCTATAAAGTATCTGTTGTCTGGGAGAGCAGCAACTGTGATGCTTTGGAAAAGGTTTTTGTGTCTTTCGGGCAGGAGATAATTCCTTTCTTGAGGGTTAAAAAAAAAAAAAAAAAAAAGGAAAAAAACAAACCCTAGCAACTGGTAATTTCCTACCATGGAAATGAAAAACAAACAAGGAGAGTGGATGTATTTATTTGTATTGATATTTATTTTACGTGGATATTCAGGTTGGGGGGGTTATTTGCTATCTTGAAAAATCTTAGAAGCTCCGAAGCTTAGAGTTTACCTTTCCCTTCCTAAGGCAAAAATTGTAATTATTTGGGATTTTAATCAGCCCAGCCAATGCAATGTGTCCTCAAATCCAGCTTCTGTTTCCCAAGGAGGAGCCATCAGCTGGAGTTCTGTGGGAAGAGCTGGAGTTTGCTCGAGTGGAAGTGAACACAAAAAAAAAAATCTTCCCTTGTTCTTTGTCCTCTTTATTTGCAGCCCTGAGCTCTGCTGTAACTCGATCCCCAATGGATCCCACTGCAGCAGGAGTGGGAAGTGCTGCTGGCTTTTTTGGTTTTTTTTTTTGGTTATTTTTTGTTATTTTATTGGTTTGGAGTGGCTGCTTTGCTCCAACAAATAACACCTGGCAGGGGCAAGGAATCCTGATCTGTGGAAAGGCACCACCAGAGCAGAGTTCCTTCTAGGAAAAGCAGGATTTCAGTCTTCAAAAGCTCTTAGGAGCAAAAATAGACCTGGACCAACCACTTTTTTTTAATGTTTTTTTTTTTGTTTTACTATAGCATTTGAAAACACTGCAATGCAGCTTTTAGTTTTGATCCGTGGTTTGGAAAGAGTTCTGTTAACATTTTAAAAACCAAATTCCCCTCAGAGGAATTATATCATTATGTAAGAAAAAAAAAAATATATATATATAACTGATTTAAGGGAAACATTTATTTATTTTTTTTTCTGACTAGTTAGTCTGAATAAATTTATTTCCTCCCAATAAACACAGGGAGAAAGCTTTCTTCCTGAATTTCCCACTGTCATCTCCTGTTACACTTCCCTGGGGCCTTGGGCAAAAAAAAAAAAAAAACAAACCAACAACAAACAGATCATGACTTGGTATTTCTGGGAAGGAGCAGCAAAGAATCAAAGTTTAACCACTTAGGCTTGAGTTTGCTTAGGCTGGGCTGGGGCTGTGGGGTCCGAGCTGCTGCAGGGGCAGCCCCGGGGCCGTGTCCTGGCTCCTTTCCAGCCGGATCAACCCCTGCCAGTTGGGATTTCACCCCGGATTTTGGGCTTTGTGTTTATTTGGTGTCCATCTCCAATTTCCCTTCTCTTAAAGAGGATAAAAACCTCGGTGTTTCTGTTCTGCCGTGGAGTTTAAAACACAAAAAGCCTTCGAGGTGAGTCTGCCGTGGAAGCAGGGCAGGAAAAGGGGAGAAATCCAGGGATTCGTGCTCGGCTGCCCAGGAGCCTCAGGCTGCAGCTTCATTTTATCTCTCTGCTCCTCCGCAGCCTCAAGGTGACTCTGATGGATTGTGGAGGCTGACACACCTAAAAATGGGGTTTTTTTGGAGCTCTTTGGAGAGGGAGGCAGCTCCTGGAGCGTGGCTGTGTCCCGTTCCTCCAGGTGCTTTTATCCCTGAGCGCCTGGGAAGGAAGGATGCAGGGAGCTGGGATAATCCCAGCTTTAGCTTTGTGCTTGAGGTTTATCCTTCCAGCCAGGGCTGGTGGAACATATTTCAGGATTTAGTTGTGGAGGGTGGCGGTGTTTTCATGTTTTCACCTCGTTTTTAGCTCAGGTGTGGAGCAGCCACTTCCTTTGAGCCGGGCTGATCCAGGGGGGGCTGTTCAGGCAAAATTCTCCTGTTAGGAAGCAGAACATCCCAAAGGCAAAGCTCGTGTTGTTCCCAGGAAGGGATAAAAGGCTCTTCATTGTGGCTGTCAGCTGCTTTTGGTGCTGAGGGAGGGATTTGTAAAGCCCAGCTTAGCAGGATCTGCTGAGCTCTGCAGTGTCCGGCTCAGGCTGAGCCTCCCCCTTCTCCTCTCCGCCCATCCCGGGGGGCTCCAACCCCCGGGAAAAATCCGGGAGACCTCCAGGATCAGGGGGAGCATCCCCCAGGACTGGGCTTTACTCGCACCGGGGGAATTCTGTTGTCTCAGGCGCGGAATATTGCACATAAATAACGAATGTGCCTCAAAGCAAACACAACCCTCCCCTGCCGTGGTCACTGCTGCTCTGCGGTGTCACATTCCAGGAGAGGCACTCGGGAATTCCAGTGCAGGGCTGGCAGCTGGATCATCCCTGTGGGTCCCTTCCAGCTTGGAATATTCTGTGAGAGAAAGGAAAATAAAAATTCCTGGCTGATTGCTGGCTGAGCAGGGTCATGGTCCTGGTTTTTAATTTATTTTTTTATTTTTTTTTTTAATTTATTTTTTTTAATGCTTTCTGCTATAAGTACTTTTTGGAATGTCTCATGGAGAGATTCTCACTTATTTTCATCCCTGAAATATTTGGATATGCTTTATCTTTTATTCCATATGTACCAGTGAAATCAGCAGAGTTCGAGCACGTCCTAAAATCCCTCCTGTTCAGAAATCCCTGAGTGCTGCTAAACACCTGTCACTCTGTGGGTAAAACACCTCAAAAAAAATTTCAAAAAATCCTGGGGATAATAGATAAATGGCTAGTTAAAAAAATATATAAAAATGAAAAATTTTCCCTATTTTTAAAAATTTTTGTGTGCAGCTTTCACCAAAAGCCAAGGGTCCATCTCTACCCCTAAAGACACAACCCCGGTGGCTGTGGAGGATTTGTTCCTATAAACAACTTGTGCAAAAATCTCTTTTTTTGGGGTGGGAGCTGTGGTGCTGTAGGGGCTGGCAGTGGATTGGAGGCGCTGCCCTCCCTCCTCCCGGGAGCCGCTCCTTTGCTCCCAACATTTTGGTTTTTCCTCTTCGAGCACTGAGCAGGTTGGGCTTGAAAACTCCAGAGAAAGATTTTGGGGACACAAATCCCCGGCTGAGCTCGGGGTTCCTGGGGGAATGGGTGATTTCAGAGAGAGAGGAAATGTTTTTGTGGCAGCATTTTGGTTTCAGAAGGGTCCCCACCACCCTCCCTGCACACGCCAGGATTGGATTTTCCTGCAGCCTGGAATAACTCTGGATCTCGCTGTGCTCTGCTCATCCCCTGTGGCTCTGCTGCTTTCAGGTCACACTATTTCCAGAGCTCGGGACTGACAGGTCTGGCTCTGCCTTTTTCTTTTTCTTTTTTTTTTTTTTTTTTTTTTTTGAGATGGTTTTGCTCCATTATTTTTTTTTTCTTTTTGGGAAGAACAGAAGCCTGTGGATCACATCCCCGTTTGTTGTTTGGGGAAGAGCAAACACGGGATGATCCCTCTGGCTCCGCATCACTTTTTTATTCCCTGCACAAGAAACAATTTCATTTTCCTGAAGAGCTGGTGTGGCTGTTCAGGGAGCTGCTCCCAAGTTTGATATTTAAATAATTCCTGTGCTCCACGTTTATTTTCAGCAGTTTGTGTGGAAGATTACAATCAGGGGCCGAGGAGGGGTTTGGTTCTGTTTTTCCAGCGTGCTGGTGAAGAAGGGAACTGTTCTGGGGCTGATTATCAAGAAATAAATTTATTTCTTGTACAGGGAGGCTCCCATGTAGAGCTGAATCAAAAGTACAACGTTGCTCTGCCGTAACGTGGGTGGAAAAAAATCAATGTTGAAAAAGATTTCTCCAAATATTTCCCACTGTGCCTTTGTGTAACCCCAGACCCAGAGGTACCGGGGATGAGGGGCAGCCACTTCAGCTCCTGGGATTCTGTTGGAACTGACCCCGTTGTTGTGAGCCAGAGAAAATTCCCAATAAATTCCAAACCAGCGTGGATTGGGGGGGGTTTGTTTGATTGTGCCCGGGGCTCCTGAGCTCTTTTCCCTCTGGAATGTTTATTCCCGGCAGGGCTCAGCTCACCCAGCCCGGCTCAATGGGGGTTTTATGGGTGAGGTCGCTCCTGTGTTCGCTTTTCTGTTCTCTGGAAGAGCTCAGGTGTGGAAATAATTCCTATTTCTGGATGGTGCTGCCGGAAAGGTGATTTAATCAGAAAGAAAAAACCACATTTCCTCACCGAGGAAATTTCCCTTTTGTGTTTGCTCAGGGCAGCCTTTTTTTCTCTTTTCCCCAATCCCCTTGGGGCACCCTTCTCTGAACCACCCTGCCAAAAATACAAATTCTTACTTCAGCCTTCAAAACCTAAAACACAGCTGATGGATTTCAACAAACTGAACTGTCACACCACAGGAAAATGGAGTTTCCAGGCACCTTGTCATGTCTTTTCCCTTCTGGTAACTCCTGCTGGATCCTTTTTATTTTTTTTTTAATTTATTTTTTTAATTTATTTTTTATTTTTTGGTTTTTTTGGAGCCAGAAGGTTTAAACATCATTCCTGGGTAGATCCTTTTCCTTCCCCTGGGATGCACCAGCCAAACACGGGGGCTTGGATTTGTTTTGGCAAGAGTTTGTTGAGCCTGGTGCAGTGAGATTTGGGGGCATTTATTTATTTGGGGTGATTTATTTGGGGTTATTTATTTGGGGTTATTTATTTATTTGGGGTGATTTATTTTTTGGGGTGATTTATTTTTTGGGGTGATTTATTTATTTGGTGTCATTTATTTGGGGTGATTTATTTGGGGTGATTTATTTGGGGTGATTTATTCGGGGTTATTATTTGGGGTTATTTATTTATTCGGGGTGATTTATTTGGGGTTATTATTTGTGTGCCCCACTGGAGAGGATTTTTCCCCAGGGGAAGCTCCTGTGTGTGCTCACAGCTCCCCGAGCTGGCTCAGAGTTTCAAACTGTGCCAGGAGAATAAAAACTGCTCAGCAAAGAGAAAATTAAAGATGTTTTTAAAAAAAAAAATAAAAATTGTAAGGATGCAGTGGCACTTGCTTTTCTCTGTAGGAGTTTCTGTGAGGCTTGGGAGGAAAGATGATTTCATTTTGCTTTTTCTTCATTTTTTTTTTTTTTAACACTCCTGGTATTATCCTCGTGTCCTTTTTGTCATGAAAATGTCTCGCTTGGGGTTTGTTTTCTGCCCAAATTCCCGCTTCTGTGCTGCCCAAGGTGTCTCCAACCTCTGCCATCAATTCCTAAAAAACCCCACACGATCCCACCCCCGTTCCCAGGGCTCGGCCCTGCCTGGGGAGTTTCTGCTTCAATCCGATACAAAAGTTCATTTTTATTCGGAATTTGGTGTGAATTTTTCCTCTGAAGATCCCTCCCAGGCAGGGGAGGATTTGTTTGTGGTTTGTTGCGTTTTTCTGAACATCCACACGGATGGGTTTGGGTCAGTTTTTGCTGGGTTTTTTTTTTTTGAGCTTGACATGTTTGATTTTAAAGTCACCCACAGTTACCTCCCCAATACTTTTTATTTTCTCTTTTTGCTTGGTTTGGTGTTGCTGCAACCTTTTAAAAGTCGGGTTTGGAGGCAGAAAAGTTGCCCAGTAATGGTTTGACACTTTGGAATTGGCAATGTTTGTTATTCCAGCTCCCCTGGAAGGTTCACGTGGGATAATGGTGCTCGTCTGTGAGCTGGGAAAATCCCTTAATTCGCTTTTGGAGAGTGAAAACATTGAATACTTAAATAATCCTGGCAAAACAAAGCAAACACAGCAGCAAAAAATTGTCCAAAATGGGATCCTGGACAGGCTTAAAGGAGTGGGATTGCTGATGGGCTCCTGGTTTTGTTCATCCATTCCTATATATTTATATTTATTCTGTGTATTCTATGTAGATATATTCTATATTCCAAATTCTATATTCCAAATTCTGTATTCCATATTCTATATTCCATATTCTGTATTCTATATTCATTCTATATTCTATATTCTATAGCCTATATTCCAAATTCTATATTCCTATAAATTATATATATTTTTCTATATATTCCTATATATTCCTATATTTTTATATATTCCTGTATATTTATATATATTCTGTATGTTCTATATAGATATATTCTATATCCCAAATTCTATATTCCTCTATCTATAAAATATATATTTATATTTTTATTGATATTATTCCTATATATTCATATATATTTATATACATTCCTATATTTTTATACATTCCTATATATTTATATATATTCTGTGTATTATATATAGATATATTCTATATTCCAAATTCTATATTCCTATATTTTTTATATATAAAATATATATTTATATTTTTGTTGATATTATTCCTATATATTCCTATATATTCCTATATTTTTATATATTCCTATATATTTATATATATTCTGTATATTCTATATAGATACATTCTATATTCTATATTCTATATTCTATATTCTATATTCTATATTCCATATTCCATATTCCAAATTCTATATTCCATATTCTATATTCCATATTCCATATTCCATATTCCATATTCCATATTCCATATTCCATATTCCATGTAGATAGTGATGAAATCTATTCCATATATATTCTATACGTCCTGTATCTTTGTTTTTTGGCTTTTTATGGGAAATGCTCGTGGTTGCCATCGTATTCCCATTCAAGTCTCGCTGATTGGTCCCAGCTTCACAAAATGTTTCTTTTCCCACCGTGAGCCGGAGCGACACCAGGAACGTGGGATTTTTATTCCCCCCGTGAGGAATGAGTATCCAGAGACAAAACCTGAAATATTTAATAGGAGTCTTTGCTAGAAGCGATTCATTTTTTTTTTTTTTTCAGTGCCTCTCTCTCTGACTGCCGAGAGAATTCTTTTTTTTTTTTTTTTTTTCCCTGGTGACGATGAAGGGCAGGAGATGCTCCTGGCTCAGGGAATGGAGCGAACCTTGAAAATCCGGGCTGGTTTTGAGGCTGCTGCAGAACATTTCTCCTCCACCAGGAGGATTTGACACCAAAAACCACATTTTGTTACATCTTCAACAACCCCAAAGCCTCCGACACCTTTCGTGCAGTGCAAAACATTCCCGAATTTGGGAGATGTCGTTGCTATGGCAGCGTTTTCCAGTCACAAAAACGTCTTTTGGCAGCTCCTGAGCTGGAAACCCTCCGGTTCTGAGGGGTGAAAGTTGAATTTCAGAGCCGCCCTGATCATCCTGAATTATTCCCTCGCTCAGAGCAGGAGAATTGGAGAATTCCCTGAATTGGGGTGATTGGTTTAGGGGTCATTTTTAGCCGGGCTGATGCCACAATTTGGATTTTTCTGCAGCTGGAATCTCTTTGCAGCCCCTCCTGCACCGCAGGGAGGGGAAATCTCACCTTGTCCACCCGTGAGGATCTGTGCCAAAAATCCTCGAAGGAAATCTGGATTTTTGTTAATTCACCTCCCAGCCACCTCCATCCTACACTTCTCTCTTTTTTCCCCTAATCCCCTTTTATTTTACATTTCTATCTCCCCTCTCCCCTTTTTTTCAATTTGCATTTTGCTTGGTTTTCTCCTCTCAGGACCTCTCCTTATGTTTTATTTTTCTATTTTCTTCCCACTTTCTGGGTCACCCATCAATATCCAGTGTAAAATTCCTGTCACTTGGCTTATTATTTCTCACTTCATGGCATCTTTCACGATTTAGCTTCAAAGCAAAACGCTCCAGTGCTGCAAACAAATCTTAAAAGCAGAATTAATCTCACTACACGGGAGCACGTGGAGAAAACATTTTCCCGGAGAAAAATGTTTGCTTGTGTTGGTGATGGAGGATTTTTTTTTTTTTTTTTCTCTTTGTGGCTTGCTTTGTGTGCAGCCCAGATTTTCTGAGCTTTATGGGATAAGCTCAGCCATAAACTTAAAAAAAAAAAAAAAAAAAAAAAAAAATTTAAAAAATCGTATTTTTGTGCCTTGTGTGATTGCTGGAGCCGTGCGGGAGGAAGGTGGGGATGCTGGGGGAAAATGAGGTGGTTTGGAGGCAGAATGGATCAGAATCACCAAATTTAGGATATTTATGCTTTCCTGAGAATGAGCCATCCTCTGTTACGTTTTCTGCTGAATCCTCGGGCAGTTTCACCAAAAGCAGGGCCTGGTAAATGCAGGAGCAATCTCCTGCTCATCCTTTTTCCTCAGCAAAACTGGGATTTGGGGTCGGGGATGGGGTTTGGGGTCGGGGATGGGATTTGGGTTTGGGGTCAGGGATGGGATTTGGGGTCAGGGATGGGATTTGGGGTTTGGGGTTTGGGGTTTTGGATGGGGTTTGGGGTCGGGGATGGGATTTGGGTTTGGGGTTTGGGGTCGGGGATGGGGTTTGGGGTTTTGGATGGGGTTTGGGGTGCAAAGTTTGTGTGGAACTGGGAAAGCTGGGTTTGAATTCTCAGGGAGCCCAAGCAGCAGCTCCTGTTTGTGGGGAGGGAATGCTCCTCGCTTTTCTCTGATTTGTTGGGGGTTTGGAGGTTGAAATTCCAGATATTTCTGATTTCTGGGGCGGTGGGAGCTGCCTGTGCACACCTCAGGCTGGTTTTGAGAAAATCAGTCACTGTTTGGGGTGGGAATTCAGAATAAATGATCCTGTGCTGGAGAGAGGCACCTGCAGTGCCTGGGACCTGCAGCCCATTGCTCTGTGCTGGGCTTTTTTTTTTTTTTTTTTTTTTTTTTTTTTTTTTTTGTTTTGTTTTGTTTTGTTGGTTTTTTTTTTTTTTTCTTAAAATGGTGCCAAATGCTGAGGTTGAAATCCTGCAGAATGGCTTGGGAATTTCCCAGGAAGAGCAAGTGCTTAGGTTAATAACAATAACAATAAAAATAATAATATCTATCTATTATTAATACTATATAATATTATTTAATTTAATAATATTATAATTGATTTATTGATTTATTTAATTTATTTAGTATTAATTTATTATTTATTTAATTACTAAATTCTAATTTCATATTAATATCAAATCATTAAATCACCCTCTTAGCGATCATTTTCACCCAGTTAATGATTATTTGTACCCCCTTTACCCCCTGCTAGTGGCCAGCCCCGATGTCTTGCAGGTTTCTGCTGTTCAAAAATCAGAATATCAGGCCTGGGATCCATAAGGGCCGGCAGGTGCTGTGTTCACAGGGTTGTCATTTTACACCTGGTGGCGTTTTCCTCCTCTTGCTGGTGTCAGGAAGCAGCAGCAGAGTTTCCCCCATGGCTGCAGGGATTGAGCAGCACCAACAAAAAAAAAAATGGCACAAGGAACTGATGGAGTGATAATAGAATTCCAGCCTGGTTTGGGATAATCCAGCACAAATTGGGGCTGCTCTGCTCATCCCACAGATGTGCTCTCTGCAAGCCCCAATGCATTTCTTGCTGCAGGGACACAGCACCAAGGGTCATGAGCCAGAAAATCTATTTTTTGCTCATAAAAAAACCCCCCAAAAAATCGCCAAAGAAAGGCCCAGCAGTGCAGCCCAAAAAGGGAACTCTGCAGCTCTTTGTCCCCATGGAGAGCACGGGAGGGTGTTGTGCCGTGTGTGTTTTGCCAGCTCAGAAATGTGATTTTTATTCACATGACTGGCAGAGTTTGGGCTGCAGTGACACACCCAGCTGTGCCTCAGGCTGGGACAAGCTGGAGGAGCTGCTCCTCCTACCCAATTCAGGGCCACTTGTAATTCCCCTCGAATTTTAATTTCGATTTAAACAAATCTGAGTCTCTCGCTGACTGACTTCATTGATCAGTGATGCAAAAACTCAAATATTCCTTTTTCCTCCCGGTGCAGCAACGGGAGGAAGCAGCAATTCTGCTTTGTGATGATTTTGTAAGGGATTTTTGGTCTCTAATTTTTTAATTACCTGATACAATTTTATTTACTGGGAGAGGTTTGCTGAGCATCACCAAACCAAGCCCTGCAGAGATCATGGCCCTGCCCCCCAAAAATAAACAGATTTTCCAAACAGCACTGAGGGGGGGGTCTCTGTTCAGCAATTTCCTATTTAAGCTTTCCTAGACCTTGATACATCAGGGAAAGAATCTTTACTTTCAAAAATATTATTAAAATTCGTAATTTTTCTATCATTGTTTCCCAAGTTGCTTGAGGAAGATTGGATGGTTGGTGCCAAAAATTTTGAGTAAAATTCACTCTTTTTTTTTTTTTTTTTTCTTTCTTTTATTCTCTGTGTGGGGTGGGAATGAGCAGATTCCTCTTTCCACAGGGCTGGAATTTGGTGTCTTTGGGTTATGGATGAGAGGAGCTGGAGCTGAGGCTCCAAACACTGGGGCTGTGCCTGGCTCTGTGTCCTCTGTCCCCAAATCACCCCCCTGAACCTGGGGGGAGGGAAGGAGGAGAAGAAATTGGGCGAACAGGAAAGAACTGGAAGGTGAAAGAAACCAGAAATGTTAGAGGGGGAAGGAAATTTGGGATTTTACCGTGGGGATCAAACACTGCGTGAAACATCGATGTTCCTGTGCAAGAAAATCCTGCAAGAGCTGATCTTCTTCGGTGTTCCAATTAAAAATGGGGTTTGAGCAGGTATTTCGGGTTTGAGCAGGTATTTCAGGTGTGACACTCGGTTTTAGGAGGTATTTTGGGTGTGACACTGGGTTTTAGGAGGTATTTTGGGGTGTGGCACAGGGTTTAAGCAGGTATTTGGGGTGTGGTGTGGGTGTTGAGCTCATCTTTTGGGCGTGGCATGTGATTTGAGCAGGTATTTTGGGTATTATGTGAGGTTTTGACCAGATATTTAGGGTGTGATGTGTGGTTTGAGCAGATATTTTGGTTTTGAGCTGATATTTTGGGTGTGGCACAGGGTTTTAGGAGATATTTGGGGTGTGACACTCGGTTTGAGCAGGTATTTGGGGTGTGTTGTGGGTTTAGAGCAGATATTTTAGGTGTGGCACAGGGTTTGAGCAGGTGTTTTGGGTTTGAGCAGGTATTTTGGGTGTGGCACTGGGTTTTAGGAGGTATTTTGGGTGTGACACTGGGTTTTAGAGGGTTTTTCAGGTGTGGCACAGGGTTTGAGCAGGTGTTTTGGGTTTGAGCAGGTATTTTGGGGTGTGACACTGGGTTTTAGGAGGTATTTGAGGTGTCACACAGGGTTTAAGCAGTTATTTGGGGTGTGGTGTGGGTTTTGAGCTGATATTTTGGGTGTGGCACAGGGTTTTAGGAGGTATTTTGGGTGTGACACTCGGTTTTAGGAGGTATTTTGGGGTGTGGCACAGGTTTGAGCAGGTTTTTGGGGTGTGGCATTGGGTTTGAGCAGGTATTTCAGGTGTGACACTGTTTTATGAGGTATTTGGGGTGTGGTATGAGGTTTGAGCAGGTATTTGGGGTGTGGCATGGATTTTGAGCAGGTATTTCAGGTGTGACACTCGGTTTTAGGAGGTATTTGGGGTGTGGCATTGGGTTTGAGCAGGTATTTCAGGTGTGTTGTGGGTTTAGAGCTGAAATTTTGGGTGTGGCACGGGGTTTGAGCAGGTATTTGGGGCGTGACATGGATTTTAAGCAGGAATTTTGGCCGTGGCACAGGGTTTGAGCAGGTGTTTTGGGTTTGAGCAGGTATTTTGGGTGTGACACTGGGTTTTAGGAGGTATTTCAGGTGTGGCACAGGGTTTGGGCAGGTGTTTTGGGTGCTCCAAGAGGCTTCAGCAGATATTTTGGGTTCTCTCAGGTATTTTGGGTGTGCCAAGGGGTTTTAGCAGATGTTTTGGGTTCTCTCAGGTATTTTGGGTGTGGCACGGCCCTGGCAGTGCCCAGGTGCCCCAGAGTAGTGAGAGGTGGCACAGGGGGCACAGACCCGGCCCTGCAGGCTGATCCCTCCTCTCCATCCCTGCCGGCAGAATTTTGGAACCCACAAATCTGAGAATTTTGAGATTTCTGGCACTGATCCCCCCAAAAAACATTGCTTTTGACCCGAGGCCTTGGAGAAGTTTCCAAATTTGAGTGATGGAGTTAAAATCGGGGGTGTGGAGTGAAATAGAAGTGTGTGATCTCACATGGTGAAGGGTTTGGAATTTGGGGTTTTTATAATACAGTAATGGGTATGGGATAAGATGGAGGATTTTGGGTGTCTCTTTCCTCTTTCTTCCTCCTTCTTCTCCATGGTTTCAGGCAGTAATTATTGATTGGATAGGAAATCCCACACTGCAGTCACAGAGGTTTGGTTATTGGGTCAAAAGTATCAATAATACAGCTGTTAATTATCTTTAAAATACTTTATAACCAGCTGGATTTCCCTCAATTTTGCTCACTTTTAGCTGGTGGCTGGAAGCGTTGCAGAACTCTTTGTGTTTTAGATAAAATTTAATAAACAACCAAGCCCAAACACGAGATAATTCATCTCCTTCGTGTTTTTAACCCTAACTCTGAGTAAAGACAAAATAAAATAGACAAGCCACTAATTAAGTGGTGCAATTACCCCATTTACACAGACAAAAATCATCCCCAGCCCTGTGCTGCCCTTCCAGCCTTTTGGAGTGTCCCTTTTCCATGGAAATGCTGCAGGGAAGTGCAGAATTCTGGGTGCTGCTGTTGTTCTTTTGCGATTCTGTGTTTTCCATTCCTGAGGTTTTTAAGCAGGTTGGAGGCTGTCACAGAGCAGGGAGAACATTCCTGTTCCAGCCCAGCAGTTTTGAAATCGCATCCCTAAACTTCCAGCTAATCCCTAAAATCCCAACTTCCCTGCTGGCTCCTCGGTTTGGAGGTGAGGGAGCGAGCTGGAGTTAAATTCCCGTGAAATTGTGAATTTTGGCTGTTGTCTCTGGCGGATCGGGAGCGCACCATTGGTTATTCCGATTATTTTGGTTATCCCGGAGCAGAGGGGACAGCTCAGCAAATGTTTTCTCTGCAGGGAGGAGCAAGGATCCCCCTGTGCCACCCCGGCGGGTTCTGGATTGTTCCCTGATCCCTCAATCCTGGTTTTTGGAGCTCCAGGGGTCAGCAGTGACCTCTCCTGCCCCGGGCTCAGGATCCCGTTCCAAATCCCCCGTGGCCCCACAGGTGACAGGTGACAGGTTTAACAAAGGCGAGATTCTGGGCACAGCTGGGATGCGGCTTTGGAGCTCCTCGGGGCTTTCCCCAAATCCACTTGGTTTGGGACTTTCCACCTCTTCTGATTTTCTTTTTATTTTCTTTTTTTTTTTTTTTTTTTTTTTTTTAAATTTTTTTTTGGGATATCCTAAACCCTGCTCCACCCATGACTTGTCCCCTTATCCTTCTTGCATGGCTTTTATTTTCTGGCTGGGAAATTTTGGTTTTGTGAGAAGGAAACCATAAATAACAACAACAACAACAACAAAACCCACTCGGTGGTTTAAGATCAGTTTCGAAGCTTGGAATTTTTACAAAACAGACAATAATGGAATTTAGGTTGGAAAAAAAAAAAAAAAAAACCTTTAAGAAGATTGAATCCAGCTTTTCCCCAAGTGCCACATCCACATTTTAAATTTTAAATCCCTCCAGGGACGAGGATTTCCTGATGGCTTGGTCACCCTTTGTGGGAAGAAACTTTTCCTCTTATCCCCAATTCTCTTTTCCTTTTTCTCTTCCTCAATTACTCTGAAATCACCTTGGGGTCTCAGGCCTGAAGAATTATGAAGAATTATTTCTTTCTCTTTTCTTCCACAAAGAACATTTTTCCGTCTTTTCTGTCAAAACTGTTCATTCGTGCTCTGTTATAATCAAATTAAATTCCCAAATTCTCCCCTCCCGTTGTTATAAGGGACCAGGCCAACTGAAATGCTGCAGAAAACTGGAGAAAATTTGGATTATTTTGGGTCTGGCAAGTGTAAATCAATAATAATGAAGGAGCTGCTGCTCTCTGAGCGTTGCTGTGTCAGAATTATGCAAAAATGTTGCTCAAGAGGATTTTTTTTTTTAATAGCTGCCTTTTTTTTTTTTTTTGGAGATTTTTATCCTTCCAATTAATTTCTGGAAAAGTCTTTTTTCCACGTCGTGCATCAAGGTGGGAGAACAGCTTGAAAATAATCCTCGAGGTTTGATTTCCTGAGTTTGCAGATTCAAAAAATAAAATAAAATGATGCTTTCTGAGGGGGAGGAGTTAAAAGTTCTTTGTGCTGAAAGTGGATCACTGGCCACGAGCCAAACTCCATCAGCTCCACGGAAATATTCAGAAAAGAAATCAAAAATTGAGCCCCCTCTGCAAAGGCAATGCTGGCTTTGACTCCTGTTGCTCTGCAGGGTTCCATTTATTTCCCAAATGAGTTTTAGGAATATTTCCATGATTTAAGGATTTTATATTTTATTTTATATTTTATTTTATATTTTATTTTATATTTTATTTTATATTTTATTTTATATTTTATTTTATATTTTATTTTATATTTTATTTTATATTTTATTTTATATTTTATTTTATATTTTATTTTATATTTTATTTTATATTTTATTTTAGTGGGGGGTTTTTTGTTTGTTGTTTTTTTGTTTTTTTTTTTTTAATTTTTCAAATTTTTTTTTTTTGACACTTTGGTTTGACTCCGTAACATATTCAGGATATTCTGAATAAATCTCCTCATTCTTTTTTTCTGAATTTTCCCCCACTGATTTGCTGCTGTCCCAATGTTTTTCCAGGGCAGGCTGACATAGGAGAGGGATTTGGATGCCAGCAGCATTTCCTGAGTCACTCCAGCTGAATTTTGCCATTTTTTTGGGACACATTTTAATTTTCCTCCATTTATTTTCGACCACGATTTTTCAATTCTCAGCAGAGATCAATGATTCCAGGAGAATGGAACAAATCCAGTTTATTTCTTGGGTTTTACCAACAAAAAAATCCATCAATGACCTCGGGGCTGCGGCGTCCCTGTGGCTGTGGGGAGGAGAATTGCTTCCATCCCAAAAATCCTCTGGAATTCCGGGCGGAATTTGCAGAGTCAGCGAATTGATGCCGTTGGGAATGGAGGAAACGTTGAGGAAAGGCGAGCTCTGCATTTCCTGGGGAGGGAATTCTTGAATTCTTGAGTTCTTGAGTTCTTGAGTTCTTGAGTTCTTGAGTTCTTGAGTTCTTGAGTTCTTGAATTCTTGAGTTCTTGAATTCTTGAATTCTTGAATTCTTGAATTCTTGAATTCTTGAATTCTTGAATTCT
The DNA here is from genome assembly GCF_052056855.1 of Sturnus vulgaris. Lineage (NCBI taxonomy): Eukaryota > Metazoa > Chordata > Aves > Passeriformes > Sturnidae > Sturnus > Sturnus vulgaris. The sequence continues at coordinate 39,952,923 of NC_142249.1, forward strand.
TGAATTCTTGAATTCTTGAATTCTTGAATTCTTGAATTCTTGAATTCTTGAATTCTTGAATTCTTGAATTCTTGAATTCTTGAATTCTTGAATTCTTGAATTCTTGAATTCTTGAATTCTTGAATTCTTGAATTCTTGAATTCTTGAATTCTTGAATTCTTGAATTCTTGAATTCTTGAATTCTTGAATTCTTGAATTCTTGAATTCTTGAATTCTTGAATTCTTGAATTCTTGAATTCTTGAATTCTTGAATTCTTGAATTCTTGAATTCTTGAATTCTTGAATTCTTGAATTCTTGAATTCTTGAATTCTTGAATTCTTGAATTCTTGAATTCTTGAATTCTTGAATTCTTGAATTCTTGAATTCTTGAATTCTTGAATTCTTGAATTCTTGAATTCTTGAATTCTTGAATTCTTGAATTCTTGAATTACTGAATTACTAAATTATTGAGTTATTGAATTCTTGAATTCTTGAATTCTTGAGTTATTGAATTCTTGAATTCTTGAGTTATTGAATTCTTGAATTCTTGAATTATTCATTTATTAAATTCTTGAGTTCTTGCATTATCGAATTACTGAATTCTTGCATTCTTGCATTCTTGAATTATTCATTTATTGAATTCTTGAGTTCTTGAGTTATTGAATTTTCGAATTCTTGAATTATTAAACTATTGAATTTTCGAATTCTTGAATTATTAAACTATTGAATTCTCGAATTCTTGAATTATTAAACTATTGAATTTTCGAATTCTTGAATTATTAAACTATTGAATTTTCGAATTCTTGAATTATTAAACTATTGAATTTTCGAATTCTTGAATTATTAAACTATTGAATTTTCGAATTCTTGAATTATTAAACTATTGAATTCTCGAATTCTTGAATTATTAAACTATTGAATTATCGAATTATCGAATTATTAAACTATTGAATTATCGAATTATCAAATTATTGAATGCTTGAATTCTTGCATTCTTGCATTACTGAGTTATTAAATTATTGAATTATTGAGTTGGCATTTGAGGTGTCACCCCAGTGTGGTGTTGGGCTGTGCTGGAGTGTGTTTGTGTTTGGTTTGAAGCCATGACTGTGGTTGCCAAGAGGGAATCGGGGATTTTTGGGAGCTGTGCTCCGTGTACCCACACAGGAATGTCACTGCTGCTGTCACCCGGGGCTTGGAGCTCGGATTGGGCTTGACAGGAACGAGGGATTGGTGTTCCCAAACAAGCTGTGGGTGGGTAAAACCAGCCCTGAGAGAGAAAATAAACAATGGGAAGGATTCCAGTGATGGGTGAATGGAATAAAAAGAGATTTGCCTTTACAAACAAACTGCAGCTTTGCTGAGAAATGGAATTGGGTATTGAAAGGAGCAATGGGGAAAAGCCATGAATTCCATAGGAATGAAAAATGCCAAGGGAGGGTTGTACATTCGAGGGGAATCTCAGGGATCAGGGTTTGGGAAGTCTGGGCCTCTCCAGTCCCTCAGCAATGGGGAAAGAGAGAGGGAAATTGGGATAAAAAGGGAGGGGAGTCCTCCAAAAATGGGAGAGAGCCCAGGGGAATGGCCCATGGGCTCTGCCTTTATTCCATACAGGAAAAGGACTCCTCTGCCTCCTGTTGGGACACGAACCTCTGCTCTCTGTAAATTCATTTCCTCACAGGGTGACTCCAGTCCCATCCCAAATGTCACTGGGGGGCTCTCCCCACACGGCGCCAGGTGGTTTGTTGGTGCTGATTGAGAAATTATGATTGTTAAAATTATTATTTTAAAAATGATGAATTTAAAATTATTATTTTAAAAATTATGAATTTAAAATTATTATTTTAAAAATGATGGATTTAAAATTTTTTTTTAAATTATTACTGTTAAAATTATTATTTTTAAAATTAGTATTTAAAATTATTTTTAAAATTATTATTGTTAAAATGATGAATTTAAATTTATTTTAAAAATTATTATTGTTAAAATTATTGTTAAAATTATTATTGTTAAAATTTTATTATTGTTAAAATTATTATTTTTAAATTTTTAAAAATTCAATTTAAATTTAATTTTAAAAATAATAATTTTAACAATCATAATTTTAAAAATAATGAGTTTGAAATTATTTTAAAAAGTATTATTGAAATTATTATTTTAAAAATGGTTATCGAAATTATTTTAAAAATTATTATTAAAATTATTATTATTTAAAAAATAATATTAAAATTATTATTTTTAGAATTATTATTAAAATTATTATTATTTTAAAATTCTTATTTAATTTATTATTACTTTAAACATCATTATTTAAATTATTATTTTTAAAATTATTAATTTTAAATTATTTCTTTTTTTTTTTAAATAATTCTTTTAAAAAAGAATTATTTAAAAAATTACGATTATTATCTGAATAAAGTACAAGTTCAGGGTGACATGGCTGGGATGAGCTGCCTGGTTTGGGTCCAGGCTTTTGGTGACATTTTTGTGTGTCCAGCACAGAAATGAAACCAGTGCTGGACTGGGACTGGACTGGGACTGGACTGGGACTGGACTGGGACAGTTCTGGGACATTTCTGGGACATTTCTGGGCCCAGCAGAGCTCAGGACCTGCAAAATTCAGTTTTTCTCTGGCCTTGTGTCACAGCACAGCTTGCACTGGTTTGTAGGAGAGAACAGCAAATCTGCAAATATTTACAGATTTATTCCCTGATATTTTCATGGTTATTCTCCCAATATTTACAGGGTTATTGCCCCAATATTTACAGATTTATTCCCCCAAAATGTGGTTATTTCCCCCAATATTTACAGGGTTATCCCCCCAATGTTTACAGGGTTATTTCCCCAATAATTAAATAACTATTTCCGCAGTATTTACAGGGTTATTGCCCCAATATTTATAGGATTATTTCCCCAAAATTTACATGGCTATTTCCCCCAGTATTTACAGGGTTAATCTCTCGATATTTACAGGGTTATTCTCCCAATATTTACAGGGTTTTTCCTTTGATATTTACAGGATTTTTCTCCTAATATTTACAGATTTATTCCCCTGATATTTACAGGGTTATTCCCCAGTATTTTCATGGCTATAATCCAAATATTTACAGGGTTATTCCCCATTATTTACAGGATTATTCCCTCAATATTTCATGGCTATAATTCCAATATTTACAGGGTTATTCCCCCAATATTTCCATGGCTATAATCCCAATATTTACAGGGTTATTCCCCCAATATTTACAGGATTATTCCTCAATATTTCCATGGCTAGTCCCCCGATATTTACAGGATTATTCCCCAGTATTTTCATGGCTATAATCCCAATATTCACAGGGTTATTCCCCCCAATATTTACAGGATTATTCCCTCGATATTTTCATGGCTATTCCCCATTAATTACAGGGTTATTCCCCAATATTTTCACGGCTATAATCCCAATATTTAAAGGGTTATTCCCCAATATTTTCATGGCTATAATCCCAATATTTACAGGGTTATTCCCCAATATTTTCACGGCTATAATCCCAGTATTTAAAGGGTTATTCCCCATTAATTAGAGGATTATTCCCCCGATATTTTCACGGCTATAATCCCAATATTTAAAGGGTTATTCCCCAATATTTTCACGGCTATAATCCCAATATTTACAGGGTTATTCCCCAATATTTTCACGGCTATAATCCCAATATTTAAAGGGTTATTCCCCATTAATTAGAGGATTATTCCCCCGATATTTTCTCGGCTATTCCCCCTCAATTCCCTGGAGGAGAAGGAAATCTCCACCTCCTGCTGCTGTTCGGCCGTGACCCCAGTGTGAGCACACAGGGAATATTCCCCTTTTATTGCCAGCCATAGGAAATAAATAAAAAAAAAGGGTTTGGAGCACCCAAAATGTCACATCTGTTCAGGCCACAAAATATTCTCCTGTCCAATGCACCGAAATTCCCCTCTCCGGGAAATTCTGCATTTCAGGCTGATGGGAAATGTGATTTTTTTGTATAAATCGGCAGTGATAAAATTCATTGTTGGGGATTATAAAGATCTGACAGGATCTGAGTGTGTTGAACAGGAAGATCTTTGAATGTAGAGCCTGAAGAAAGAATAGAAAGAATAGAAATTAAAGCAAGTTTTGATATAGAAAAAAAAAAAAAAGAATTGCTGAGCCAGTTTTACTGGGTAATTAAAAACCCAAAGGGTAAATCAGCAAGTGAGTTGGAAAGTTTTTATAGCTCCGAGCAAAGGATAAATCCACCTCGAACACAAACACAAAATGTTTGTACCAAGAGAAAAAAAAGATTCCACAGGCAAACGAGAATTCCAATGTTGGAAGTAGAGGAAAGATTTCAGAATTTTCCACCAAAAAAAACCCCAAAACAAAACAAAACAAAAAAAGAAAAACAACTTCAGGCTTAAAGTGTCACACAGTGATTGGAAAACAGGAATGTGAATATGGAAACGTCAGCAGTCAGGGCAGGCTGCAGGTTAAAGGAATGGTATTTTAAAAACGCTCTGCAATGAAAAATATATAATAAAAAAAAAAACCAAAAACCAAAAAAAAAAAAAAAAACCAAAGTAGAGCTGGTTTGAGTGGGTGAAATGTATATATATATGTATATATGTGTGTATATATATAGATATATATATGTATGTATATATGTATATATATATTTTTTTTAATTATTATTTTTTTTTTAAATATATTTTTTCTCACGGAATTTCTGCTGTGTTTGCAGCAAGGGAAGCCCTACGTGTTTGACAGGGTTTTACCTCCCAACACGACCCAGGAACAAGTTTATAACGCCTGTGCCAAGCAGATTGTCAAAGGTAAAGTTTGGGGTTTTTATTCTTCCAAAGAGGGGAAATTCGGGGCTTTCTGCGCCCTCGGGATGTTTGAACATGGAAAAGGAACGGTTGGGTGGCTGAAGGAAAGTTTAGAATAAAGGATTTTTATTTTTTTTTTTTTTTTAAGGGTTTGTCTGTGTGCAGGAAAAAGAAATAAAGAGCTAAAGGAATTGCAGGATCTGTATTCTCTCCTCGTTCCACACAAAATCTTGGGTTTTTTGGGATATTAGGGGGGGAACAGGATTGTTCTTGAATTTAATTTAATTTTTTATTTTAATATAAAAATTTATTATATTTTATTTGATTATTTGTGTTATTTTATTTTATTACTTTATTTTTAATTTTTTTAAAAAATATTTTATTTTAGTTTATTCTGTTTTATTCTGTTTTATTCTTTTTTTCTTTTTCTTTTTCTTTTTTTTTTTTTTTGGGTGGCAGCAGCTCTGCTGATCATAAAAATTTCCTATTTTTTATAAATATTTCCTATAATTCTTTCCTATATTATAAATATTTCCTATGTCCTATTTCCTAGAAATATTTCCCATTTCCTAGAAACATTTCCTATTTCCTATAAACATTTCCTATATTTTTATAAACATTTCCTATATTTTTAATAAATATTTCCTATTTTTTATAAACATTTCCTATTTCCTACAAATACTTCCTATAAATATTTCTTATTTTTAATAAATATTTCCTATTTTTTAGAAACATTTCCTATTTCCTACAAATATTTCCTATATTTCCCATTTTTTACAAATATTTCCTATTTTTTATAAACATTTCCTATTTTTTAATAAACATTTCCTATTTTTTAATAAACATTTCCTCTTTCCTATCACTTCTCCTCCTGTAAAAACTCTTTTCCATCACTGCAGATGTTTTAGGAATTCTGATAATTGAGTTGCAGATTTCCTGGAAGGGTTTTAATGGAATTTTTTGGGAATTTTTTTTCCCTCTCGTTGCAGATGTTCTGGAAGGTTACAACGGCACAATCTTCGCCTATGGACAAACATCGTCGGGAAAAACTCACACCATGGAGGTGAAATCCCTGGGGAATAATTGGAATTCCACAAAAATTCAAATTCCACGGGAATTGAAATTCCACAGAAATTGAAATTCCAAGGAAATTGAAATTCTGTGGAAATTGAAATTCCAGGAAAATAATTGAAATTCCGTGGAAATTGAAATTTCAAAGGAATTGAAATTCCACGGGAATTGACATTCCATGAAAATTGAAATTCCACAGAAATTGAAATTCCAAGGAAATTGAAATTCTGTAAAAATTGAAATTCCAGGAAAATAATTGAAATTCAATGGAATAATTGAAATTCCAGGGAAATTGAAATTCCGTGAAAATTGAATTCCATGGAAATAATTGAAATTCCGTGGAAATTGAAATGCCGTGGAAACTGAAATTCCACGAAAATGGAAATGCCACAAAAATTAAAAATCCACGGGAATTGAAATTCAATGGAATAATTGAAATTCCAGGGAAATTGAAATTCCGTGAAAATTGAATTCCATGGAAATAATTGAAATTCCTTGAAAATTGAAAATCAGTGAAAGTTGAAATTCCACGGAAATTGAAATTCCGTGGAAATTGAAATTGCATGAAAATTGAAATTCAGTGCAAACTGAATTCCATGGAAATTGAAATTCCAGGGAAATTGAAATTCCACGGGAATTGACATTCCACGAAAATTGAAATTCCGTGGAAATTGAAATTCCACCAAAATTAAAATTCCACGGGAATTGAAATTCTGTGGAAATTGAAATTCCAGGGAAATAATTGAAATTCCAGGGAAATTGAAATTCAATGGAATAATTGAAATTCCAGGGAAATTGAAATTCAGTGAAAATTGAAATTCCACGAAAATTAAAATTTCACAGGAATTGAAATCCCAGGGGGAATGAAATTCCGTGGAAATTGGAATTCCGTGGAAATTGAAATTCCACGGAAATTGATGGAAATTATTGAAATTCCATTAAAATTGAAATTCCAAGGGAATTGAAATTCAATGGAATAATTGAAATTCCAGGGAAATTGAAATTCCGTGAAAATTGAAATTCAGTGAAAAATAAATTCCACGGGAATTGAAATTCACTGAAAACTGAATTCCATGGAAATTGAAATTCCGTGGAAATTGATGGAAATAACTGAATTTTCGTGGAAACTGAAATTCCACAGAAACAGAAATTCCAGTGAAATCGAAATTCTGTGAAAATTAAAATTCTGATTGAACAGGGAGAAAGAACCAAGCTGAGGGGTTGGGTGTTTATTTTTTTTTTCTCACTGAAAAATTCCCAAATTTTGGATGAACGGGGAACAACCAAGCTGGGGGTTGTTTTTTTTTTTTCTTAGAGCAATAAATATTCGTAAGAAGAGGAAAATCGGGATAAATCTCCCTCCTGTGTTCTCCCTGAGGAAAAAATGGATTTTTTTTTTTTTTAATTTTTAAATTTTTTTTGGTGTTCTCAGGGGAAGCTGCACGACCCCCAGCTGATGGGAATCATCCCCAGGATTGCACACGACATCTTCGATCACATCTACTCCATGGATGAGAACCTGGAATTCCACATAAAGGTAAAAAAAATGTCGAGGCACATGGAAGGAATTCCAAGGGAAATCCCACTTGGAATATTCTGGGGGGTTTTGTGGGGTTTTTTGTGGATTTTTGTGGTTTTTTGTGTTTTTTGTGGGGTTTTTGTGGGTTTTTTTGTGGTTTTTTTGGTGTTTTTTGGTGGGGTTTTTTGTGGTTTTTTGTGGTTCTTTAGTGGGTTTTTAGTGGGTTTTTAGTGGGTTTTTAGTGGGTTTTTAGTGGGATATTTGTGGGTTTTTTGTGGGTTTTTTGTGATTTTTTTGTGGTTTTTTTTGTGGTTTTTTGTGGGTTTTAAAATTATTTTATTTTATTTTATTTTTTTCTGTTTTTTTTTTCTCCATCCCTTTCCCTTTCCCAATATTTATTACTGATGATGCCTGGATATTTTTTTTTTTTAATTTTTTTTTCTGGAGCTCGTGTGTGTCCAGCTCAGGTTTGCTGGAAGCACCTTTGGGTGCAACCAAATATTGATTTACTGCAGCTCCTGGTTCTGACCACGGGACCGCAGGAAATTTGGGAAAATCCTGATATCCCATCCCAAGGATGTGGGATGGAAAACGGGGAGAGGCTGGGGCGATCCACGGGAGGATGTTCAGAAGTGATTTTGGAATTCCTGCTGCTCCGATGGTTTCCGTGTCCTTTCCTCGATCCCAACCACGTGATTTCCCAAATTTTTGGGAGTGACCTTTAATTCCCGCTGCCCGCCTGGGGTCCTGCAGGGCCAGGGCTTTTCCAAGAAAATCTTTCCAGTAAAATCCATAAAAACCCCCATGGATTGCAGGGAAAAAAAGATTTTCCTGTTCCACCCCAAAAATGCAGCCAGACCTAAAACGTTCAGCAGGAATAAATGTGAGGCCGCTGTCCCTTCTCCTGCTGCTCCCTGCCCTTTCTGCGCCTCGAAACTTAGAGAAAAGTGAATTTTAAAATCACTTTATTCGCATTAAATCCCTCGAGGTGCTCCCGGGGGGGATTTTTTGTGCGTTTATTTTAATTATCTTGTACCTGTGAGCCCTTGGCCAGGTATTGGGAAGGAGCAAAGAGGCACAGACGGGAAAAATGTCACAGATGGAGCAGAAAGATTTGTAAAATACGGGGAGAGATCTCCGAATTTCCCCGGATTCCCGGCGCTCCCCGGGAAAGGTTTCCAGGCTCGCTGCGATTCCACGAGACAGCCCCGAGGGGTGACAGGACGGGGACCCCGAGCTGCGGGAAATCCCTGCACGCTGTGGGAATTGTCACCTGGAAAAGGATGGAATTGTCACCTGGGAAAATATAGAATTGTCACCTGGGAAAATATGGAATTGTCACCCGGGAAAACACGGAATTGTCACTTGGGAAAGCAGGGAATTGTCACCTGGGAAAGGATGGAATTGTCACCTGGGAAAGGATGGAATTGTCACCTGGGAAACATGGAATTGTCACCTGGGAAAATATAGAATTGTCACCTGGGAAAACACGGAATTGTCACCTGGGAAATCACGGAATTGTCACCCGGGAAAGCAGGAAATTGTCACCCGGGAAAACACGGAATTGTCACCTGGGAAATCACGGAATTGTCACCCGGGAAAATATGGAATTGTCACCTGGAAAAACACGGAATTGTCACCTGGGAAATCACGGAATTGTCACCCGGGAAAGCAGGGAATTGTCACCTGAGAAAGTATGGAATTGTCACCTGGGAAAATATAGAATTGTCACCTGGGAAAGCAGGGAATTGTCACCTGAGAAAGTATGGAATTGTCACCTGGGAAAGCAGGGAATTGTCACCTGGGAAAACACGGAATTGTCACCCTGGAAACATGGAACTGTCACCTGGGAAAGAAGGGAATTGTCACCTGGGAAAACAGGGAATTGTCACCCGGGAAAGCAGGGAATTGTCACCTGGGAAAGCAGGGAATTGTCACCCGGGAAAGCACGGAATTGTCACCTGGGAAAGTATGGATTTGTCACCTGGGAAAACACGGATTTGTCACCCGGGAAAGTATGGAATTGTCACCCGGGAAAGCAGGGAATTGTCACCCGGGAAAGTATGGAATTGTCACCTGGGAAAATATAGAATTGTCACCCGGGAAAACACGGAATTGTCACCTGGGAAATCATGGAATTGTCACCTGGGCCAGCACGGAGCTGTCCCAGCCCTGTCCCAGCAGGGCTCCAGGGAAGCTGCCCACAAGGAGCTGTCTGGAATGTTCTGGAAGCACCAGCCCGGCTTCACCCGACTGTCACGCTCCGATTAATGAACGGTGACAGTGACAATCAATGGCATTTTTCCCTCTCCCTCCCCAGCAGGATCCCTTTGGGATTTGGTGTCTCCTCTCCAGGAGTGCTGGTTTTTAATATAAAATATTAAGTCTGGCCTAACTGGGCTGTTGGAATCAGCTGGGCCAGAGGAAGGCTTTATATGGGGAAATAAAGGCAAAAAAATGTAAAATATATCTGTATTTAATAGCAGTTCAACTCCTCTGTGTAAAAAAAAACAATATTATTTTTCAGATGAGAGAAAATGAGATTTTTCTCAATACCAGGAGTTCATTGATCCCTAGAATGCAGCCCTGTGATATTCCAGCTAAATAATCTGCATAAACCTTAATTAGGGAAGGGTTAGGCCCCACTCCCCTCACTTATTTCTGTTTCCTTCTGTGAGTCAAATCCCCTTTTATTAAAAAAGTCATTCATTAAATCATTCTCCTTCTTCTTAATTTTTTTTTTTTTTGAGGACAATTGTCTCTCTTTTTTACAGCTCAGCTCCTTTTCATTTTCTTCTTTGGATTTGATTCCAGGCAGAGCTGTCACATGTTTCATTTAAAAGTTTAATTTCATATTTATTTCTCAGGCTTGTGGAAATGGGATGGTAAAGAATTTTATATTTATTGCTGAGGCTTGTGGAAATGGGATGGTAAAGGTGCTCTCTGTTTTTTTGTTTTTTTTTTTTTGTTATGGGGGGAGGTGAAAATTCAATGTACAATCTTTACAATCCTCAAAGCTGACCCTTGTCATGATGCACAGATATGGCAGGAGCTGGGTTGGTTTGATTCAGTTCAATTTTTTTTTTTTGTCAATTTTGCCTCTGTTACCCAAAAAAAAAAAAAAAAAAAAAAAAAAAAAGAGATAAGGTTTACCTGGAGGTTTTTTTTGTGCACTTTCCTGATAAATGGAGGAAGATCAATGGCTGGGAAATCATTCAAGATACAAATGTGTTCCCGTGGAATTTAAACTGTGTGGGAGGTGAAGTTTTATTTTTAGTTTGGTGCTTTGACAGGGATGGAAACACGGAGACAACAACGTTTAAATCTGTGATTTCTGTGATTATTTAATCAGGTTTCCTACTTCGAGATATATTTGGACAAAATAAGGGACCTACTTGATGGTAAGTTCTGGGTTTTTTTTATGTGACTGAGTGCCTTGGTTTCATCCAAGAGCTTTTCACCAAAGCCTGGGAGGGGGGAACTGTGATTTTATTTAGGAGAGAATTAAATTTAAACTGGAGAATTTTGCAGCTCCCATCATCTGATGTGTCTGCAGAGCACGAGCTCTGTTATGAATCAGAATCTGAGGATTCCACAGCCTCCTTGGCCATGGCTGCTCTTCGAGGAAAATTGTTTAAAATTTAAAAAAAAATGGTTTAAAAATGCAGGAGGTGGTTTAGAATTATCCCTTGTTTCTGTCAGGCAGCCTGGTGGGGGATCTGCTCCTGTCACAATTCATGTCTCCAGCTCTGCATGCTGAGGGTTAATAAAAGGGAATTCTGTTCATCAGAAATTCCTGCACAAGTAGAAATTCCTGTAAATGTAGAAATTCCTGCACAAGTAGAAATATCTGTAAATGTAGAAATTCCTGCAAATGTGGCTCAGAGCTGTTCTGAATTCCAGGCTCCTCTCCTGTCTCCTCTGCTTTACCAAAACCCAGCTTAGTCTGGGTTGATTTAATTCACCCAAGCAATAAACAAAAAGCTTTTGTCCCCCCAAATTAAATATAAATGAACAGGTACGAGATGGACAGAGCAGGAAACAATTTCTGTGTGTCAGAAACACTGGAGGATCATCAGGGGTGGGGAACGATCTCATTGACAAATTTCCATCCCCAAAATGTGTCTGCCATGCCTGGAGCTGATATTTGATTTATTGCTTCTGGAATATTCCTAATGATCTCCACATCTTTCTCCAGTGTCAAAGACAAACCTTGCTGTACATGAAGATAAAAACAGAGTCCCCTATGTTAAGGTAAAAGAATATTTTTATTTTTATCTTTAGCTTTTTTTTTTTTTTTGCCCCCCACCACAATTGCATTTAATTCCATTTGCATGCAGTGAGTTTGCTGAAATAATTCACCTCCCGTTTGAAGCCTGCAATGTTCAGGTTCTGTTGGTTCCTGGCTTTTAAACAAGTTTCCTGAAATATTAATGGCCTTGAATCATGTTTGTTTCATTTTCCTGGCTTTGAACGTTGCCATTTTGTTAGGATGCTGTTAAATTTCAAGCGTTCCTATTCCCCTTTCATGTCAGATATGAAAGAGAACAACGGGAGGAATTTTGTTCTTTAATATTTCGCTGTAATCTCACGACGTTCAGAACAGATTGGTTGGGTTAGGAATTTGTTTTTATGGCTTTCTGGGCCCTCACTTCAATGCAATATGTTTGAGAGGAACATATGTGAGCTGAAATAATGTATGGATAATGTTTTTCTGTTTATTCTCAGCTTGAGGAGCAAAAAGAAATTGATAAAATCATTTATTGCCTCGAGAGAGAAGGACTTTGCACTTTGCCTTGTAGTTTGAGGGAGAACAATGAACTTGGGTGTGAAATCTAACCCAAATTAGGGATACATGTCGTGTCATTCCATGTCTCCTGTGGAAAATGTCGTGCTGTGTGTCTGGATTTCACTGAGGCTTGAATCCTGTGGGAAAGAATTGGTCCCAAGTTTCCCCTGGAAGTGACCCCAGGGCAGGATGGGGCCCATTGTCCCGGCCACGATCCCCTGGGATGCTGATGGCTCTGAGGATTGGTTTGTTCATTAGCGCCAAATTATCCCTGATCCCACCTGGGGATCCCTGATTCCCACCTGAGCATCCCTGATCCCACCTGGGGATCCCTGACTCCCACCTGACCATCAGAGATTCCCACCTGGGGATCCCTGATTCCCACCTGAGCATCCCTGATTCCCACCTGACCATCAGAGATTCCCACCTGAGCATCCCTGATCCCACCTGGGGATCCCTGATTCCACCTGACCCTTCCTGATTCCCACCTGGGGATCCCTGATCCCACCTGACCATCAGAGATTCCCACCTGACCATCAGAGATTCCCACCTGGACATCCCTGATTCCCACCTGACCATTCCCGATTCCCACCTGACCCATCCCTGATCCCACCTGGGGATCCCTGATCCCACCTGAGCATCCCTGATTCCCACCTGACCATCAGAGATTCCCACCTGGACATTCCTGATTCCCACCTGGACATTCCTGATTCCCACCTGACCATTCCTGGTTTCCACCTGAACCTTCTTGATTCCCACCTGGCCATCCCTGATTTCCCCCTTAAACATCCCTGATCCCTACCTGACCCATCCCTGATCCCACCTGGACATTCCTGATCCCACCTGACCATCCCTGATTCCCACCTGGCCATCCCTGATTCCCACCTGGCCATTCCTGACTCCCCCTTTTGTGTCCCCAGGGCTGCACAGAAAGGTTCGTGTCCAGTCCTGAGGAAGTTCTGGATGTCATTGACGAAGGCAAGGCCAACAGGCACGTGGCTGTGACAAGTGAGTGTCCCTGGAATTCTCTGGAATTCTCTCCAGAGGGGGCTGCCAAGGGATTTATGGATCCCTCGTGGCCACCAAAGGACTCAGAAAAATCACTTTGGGAATGAGTGGATGCTGCTGGAATTGTAACACTTCCAGTTAATTGCCCCCGTGCTTTGGTACAGAGCTCTGCTCAGAATTTAAGGGCTGGAATTAAATGGGATTGCTCCAAAAATCACAGCAGGGCTTGGTGCTCAGGGTGAAGATATTTGGGAATTTTGAGGAGCTCAAACGATGTCTTGACGTTTTCCTCGGGGCTGTAATTCCCTGGTCAGAGAGTTCAGGGCAGTTTCCAACCTCTGCCTGTCAAAGCAATGCCTCGGATTGGGTTCCAGGGATGGCAAAACAAACAAATCTGCAGGGATTGCACCCCATAATAATCCAAACTCGCTGATGTTGTGCTGCACGAATAAAAGAACCTCTTCCCAAATTTGTGCTGGAACACGTCCCTGATCCAAGCAGTGGATTTGGCAGAACCTCAGTCTATAAAATCAAATATATATATTTTTAAATTTTATATATAAAATATAAAATTCTTGGTTGTGAGGTGATATTTTGGGTATATTTGTTTTTATTTTTATTTTAAATTTTTATTTAATGTGATTTCTTTTGAGGCCTTGGGTAACTCCTTTCTGTTCTCTGTCTCTGCCTTCTTGCTTTGGTCAATATTATATTTCTTTTTTGCCATCATACTGATAGAAATTTATTCTGAGGAACATTTCCTCCCCCTGTCCATGTTATTTTCTTTAACAAAAATACCCAAATGCACCTTTTGCCTTTGGTGCACTCAGAGAAGTTCTGAGAGATGTTTTTTTTTTTACTGAAAAGGCAAGGAGAAAATTGGGGGAAAAAAAAAAAACCGAGTTTGGAGATAAAATGAATTCAGATAAATATGAATATTGATGGGAAAAGGTGCAGGTGGGTTTATGGTAACAGAGAAAAGGGGGAAAAAAAGATGAGAAAGTGGTTTCTTGATTCTTAGCATTTTTATTTTTGTTATTTTTTGGAAATTCCAGCATAACTTGGTTCCAACCAAACTTAAATAAGTGGAAGCTGAACCTGGAGCTGTGTTTTACCTGTGACCTGGGCCAGGGGGTGGGGGGTGTGTGGAATTTTTACCTTCCCAAACCATAAAAAATCCCTCCGAAATTAAATTTTAACAGCGCGATTTACACGAAAACTTCTGCTAAACGTGAGCTCCCCTCCCAAAATGCCAGCAAAACCCTCCCAGCTTCCCTGGGATTTGGGAATTTGGTGGGATGGAATTCCTGGCCGGGTTGGAAATGAATTTTAACAAGAGCTGTGTGCTCTGGGATTTCAGACATGAACGAGCACAGCTCGAGGAGCCACAGCATCTTCCTCATCAATATCAAACAGGAGAACGTGGAAACGGAGAAAAAACTCAGTGGGAAACTTTACCTGGTGGACTTGGCTGGCAGTGAGAAGGTAAATTCTCTTTTTTTTTTTTTTTTTCTTGGTATTCCCACCGGGATCCCACACTGAGGATGAAATCTCACAGAGCTCTCATTTAGATTATCCTTAATAAAGCTATTTTGATTTTTTTTTTTTTTTTTTAATGTGGGATGGAGAAAGGGAGCAGATCAGAATTGTTGTAACGAAAGATAATCCTTCCAAAATCTGCTTTTATCATGGAGCAAGTTGAACTGGTGTGTTTTTATATTCCTTTCTGTATTCTTCTATCCCTTCTGAATTGTTATATTCCTCCTGAATTTTTATATTCCTTCTGATTTTTTACATCCCTTCTATATTCTTCTATTCCTTTTGTATTTTTACATCTCTTCTGCATTTTTACATACCTTCATATTTATATCCCTTCTTGTATTTTTACATCCCTTCTGGATTTTTACATTCCTTCACATTTCCATCCGTGTAACTGAAAAAAAAAAAAAGAAATGTAATTTTGATACAATTGATCAAATTAGAACTGTATTGTCATGTCCTGTTTCCAGGGTTTTTTTTGGTAATTATTTCACATATTTAATGAATGAAATACCAACAGTTAATTTTTTTTTTAATATTATTTAATGTTTGTTTTTAATGTAGTTTTCAAGCCTACTCAAAGCTCCCTGAATCTTGATTGTGGTGACTATTTATTTCTGCTTTCCAATATAAAAAAAATAAACCCCAGAAAATGACTTTTATCTATTTAGCAGATGAGGAATGGCTTAGAACATGCAAAAATGTTTCCCAGTTCTCACTCTGGTGCCTTCTGGAGCGTTCAAAATCTGCTTTTTGGGGATTTTATTGGGGTTTTGGGTTGCTCACATCAATTGATAACCCGTGGGTGCAGTGCAGAAGTGATTTGTCAGAGTAATTAATGGTGTTAATAGGATTGCATGGAGATGTTCAATTAAAATCTCTTTATGATGTTTACAAAATGAAGGCCTGGACAGGCACTCCTCTCCTCTGAAAAAAAAAAACAAATTTTGTGCTTTGTTCTGTCTGGGCATGGCAGAGATAAACCTGAAATATGGATTTTTTTTGGGGCAGGTTGTGTTCTTAAAACACACAACTGCTTTTCCTTCAGGCCGTGGGGCGTTTTTAGGTGAAAGCACAGAGAGCTTTAATGCAGAGAAAAAGAAACAAATTTATCTTGTATTCGAATACTTTGGAAAATCCAAATTTTATTTTATTTTTGTAGTGGCAGAAACGAAAAATACCAGCAAGTCAGGAGTGTGTAAAATAGAATTTACATAGAATAGAATAGAATTTATCAGCTGTAGAACACAACACATTTGTCCTGGTGGGGAAAATGGATTGTTTTCCACCACGTGCAAAAGGAGGCACGAACAAAATCGGCGATTTTTGATTTTTTTTTTTTGCTCCGTGCAAGTAAAACCCAAAGGCAAAGCTGCTCATTTGGGGGCTGGGAGTGTCCCTGCCGTGCTCCGTGTCTGTGTGAACAGCTCGGCCTTGGAAACGATTCCCAAATTTCCTCGGGTGAGCACAGCCTGAATAAAATCAGGGCCAGCCTGCTCCCGGAGTGGGGAAAAAATGGAATTAAAAAAAAAAAAAAAAAAAAAAAAAGCGATGGAAGTTGCTATCAGGATTGGATGTAAGAATTGCTGTTTCATTAAGCTGGGTTTTGTTGCTGCAGGAGCATCTTTAGGCTGAGCTCTGCGGGGCTGCCAGCAGAGCCTGACTCTCGCTGTTTTCTCTCTCGCTCTCTCTCTCTCTCCATGGCAGGTCAGCAAAACCGGAGCAGAGGGGGCTGTTCTGGACGAAGCTAAAAATATCAATAAATCTCTGTCTGCCCTGGGCAACGTCATCTCGGCCTTGGCGGAGGGAACTGTGAGTAATCCTGCCCGGGGGGCTGAGCAGGGCTCGGCTCTCTCTGGCTGTTTGCCACCCAAAAAAAAAAAAAAAATTAAAAAAAAAAAAATTAAAAAAAAAAAAAAAAGAGGAAAAGGAGCTAAGGTTTCAGCTCTGAAAAGAGAAAATATTGGCTGAGCAGCCACGAAACCCGCGGTGACACAATAAGGGATTGGTTCCCAGCCATGTCACCGGGGCAGTTTTCAGATTTGGCACAAGCAGGACGAGCTGTGGCTCCTGTCCCCGTATCCCTGTATCCCGTGTCCGTGTGTCCCCCTGTGTCCGTGTGTCCATGTGTCGCTGTCCCCCCGTGTCCCCGTGTCCCCGTGTCCCTGTCCCTCTGTCCCCCTGTCCCCCCGTGTCCCTGTACCCCTGTCCCCCCGTGTCCCCTGTGTCCCTGTCCCCGTGTCCCTGTACCTCTGTCCCCCTGTCCCCCCGTGTCCCCTGTGTTCCTGTCCCCGTGTCCCTGCCCCTCTGTCCCCCCCGTGTCCCTCCCCCCGTGTCGCTGTCCCCCCGTGTCCCCATGTCCCTGTCCCTGTCCCCCCGTGTCCCTGTCCCCGTGTCCCTATCTCCCGTGTCCCCCCGTGTCCCTATCCCCCGTGTCCCCCCGTGTCCCCCCGTGTCCCTGTCCGTGTCCCCCCGTGTCCCTGTACCCGTCCCCCCGTGTCCCCCCGTGTCCCCCCGTGTCCCCCCTGACCCCCGTGTCCCCCCGTGTCCCCGTGTCCCTGTCCGTGTCCCCCCGTGTCCCCCCTGACCCCCGTGTCCCCCGTGTCCCCGCTGGCGCAGTGGCTGACGGGGCTGTTGTGTGTGGGTAGAAAACCCACGTTCCGTACAGGGACAGCAAGATGACCCGGATCCTGCAGGACTCGCTGGGGGGCAACTGCCGGACCACCATCGTCATCTGCTGCTCGCCCTCCGTGTTCAACGAGGCCGAGACCAAATCCACGCTCATGTTCGGCCAGAGGTGAGCGCCCCTGATCGCACCTGGGCGTTCCTGATCCTACCTGGGCATTCCTGATCTCACCTGGGCATCCCCGATCCCACCTGGGCATCCCCGATCCCACCTGGGCATTCCTGATCTCACCTGGGCATCCCTGATCCCACCTGGGCATCCCTGATCCCACCTGGGCGTTCCTGATCCCACCTGGGCGTTCCTGATCTCACCTGGGCATCCCTGATCGCACCTGGGCATCCCTGATCCCACCTGGGCATTCCCGATCGCACCTGAGCATTCCTGATCTCACCTGACCCATCCCTGATCTCACCTGGGCATTCCTGATCTCACCTGGGCATCCCTGATCGCACCTGGGCATCCCTGATCGCACCTGGGCATTCCCGATCGCACCTGAGCATTCCTGATCTCACCTGGGCACCCCTGATCTCACCTGACCCATCCCTGATCTCACCTGGGCACCCCTGATCTCACCTGACCCATCCCTGATCTCACCTGGGCACCCCTGATCTCACCTGGGCATCCCTGATCCCACCTGGGCATCCCTGATCCCACCTGGGCATTCCTGATCTCACCTGGGCACCCCTGATCTCACCTGGGCACCCCTGATCGCACCTGGGCACCCCTGATCCCACCTGGGCATCCCCGATCCCACCTGGGCATCCCCAATTCCCCCTGGGATCAGCCTGGCTGCATTTCCAGGCCTTTGCAATCCAGAGCTTTGTTTGGTTTTTTTTTCTGGATTTATTAAAAACCTTCTGGAATTCTCTTTATTCCCACTGGAACCAGGAAAATCCTCGCTGCTCTTGGCTCTGATTGGGGTTGGGGAATCCTTGGAAAGATTTTTTGAGGGGAAAAAAAAAAAGGAAAAGTACAAATTGTCGTCTTAATTCCTTGGAATTTTATGGGAAATTGGGAAAATTCAGTTTTTCCGTGTTTAACCAAGTGCTGGTGATGCTCTCAGGAGGGGCCCGGTCCTTGAATTTCGCCTCAGGGATCAATGTTGTGGCTGTAAAAATAAATAAGGAAAAATAAATAAAAAAATTTAAATAATGAAAATAGCTCTTTAATTCTCAAATGAGGGAAAGTAAATAAATAAGAAAAATAAATAGAATAATAAAAATTTCCCTTTAATGCTATAATTAGGGAAAATAAATAATAAAAATAAATAAAATAACAAAAATAGCCCTTTAACTTTATAATTAGGGAAAATAAATAATAAAAAGAAATAAAATAATAAAAATATCCCTTTAACTTTATAATTAGGGAAAATAAATAATAAAAAGGAATAAAATAATAAAAATAGCCCTTTAACTTTATAATTAGGGAAAATAAATAATAAAAAGGAATAAAATAATAAAAATAGCCCTTTAACTTTATAATTAGGGAAAATAAATAATAAAAAGAAATAAAATAATAAAAATATCCCTTTAACTTTATAATTAGGGAAAATAAATAATAAAAAGAAATAAAATAATAAAAATATCCCTTTAACTTTATAATTAGGGAAAATAAATAATAAAAAGAAATAACATAATTAAAAAGTAATAAAATAATAAAACTATCACTTTAATTTTCAAATGAGGGAAAATAAATAAATAATAAGAATAAATAAAATAATAAAAAAGAAATAATAAAATAATCAAGAAAATAATAGAAGTATCGCCTTAATTTTAAAATGAGGGGAAATTAATAAATAGTAAAAAAATAAATAAAATAATAAAAAACTAATAAAAATTAATAAAAAGAAATAAAATAATAAAAAACGAATAAAATTAATAATAAATAAATAAAATTTAAAAAATCTCTTTAATTTTCAAATGAGGGGAAATAAATAAATAATAAAATATAAATAAAATAACAAAAATAAATCAGATTAAAGAGTTGATTTGTTGGGGTTTTCTTCCCCCCCCCATTTTGAGCTGAACGTGATTTTTAGCGACCGAAAACCCAAATTTCTGCTGCTCACAACTCGTGTCGAGTAAAACCAAGCGTCCTGAGAGGCTTGATGGAAAGTTAAAATAATATAAAATAAAATAAATGATCAATAAAAGAACATCCTAAATAAAAAATAACACAATAATAATGGTGGGGAAGGAAATAATTTGTATTTCCCGGCGAGGATCGGTGCTCAGTGCCCATCCATGCAGGATTTCCATCATTTCTGTCAGGATTTTTTGGGAAGGACGCTGCTGAATCCTCGTTTTTTTGGGGTTTTTTTTTTGGGTTTTTTTTCCAGGCTCTTGGGGTTGTTGTGGGGTCTCATTTTTCTGCTGTGACAAAACTCGGGATTTCCACAGCAGGGAAGGGAAGGGCTCCTGATTCCTGCTTTTTCCCTGGGAAAAGAAAGAATTAAAATATTCAATTATTAAAATAAATGGCAGGAATCAAATCCATCTTCAGAGCAGCTCTGGGACCGATCAGACTGTGCCAGTGCTCCTCTGAGAGCAGCAAATCAGATTTTTCCTGTTTCTAATCCATCTTTTCTTATGTTTTTAGCTCGTGTTGAATTTTAATTGTCAGTAAAGGCTTCATCCATCATCAGGACAAACTTCCTGGTGTGGTGAATTTTTTTTTTATTTTTTTTATTTTTTTTATTTTTATTTTATTTTTGTTTTGTTTTTTCGGGATTTTTTGTGGGTTTTTTTTGGTTTTTGGAGGTTTTTTTTGGTTTTTTTTCCCTGGTACAATTAAATGAGTGGAAACTCGAGCTGTGCTTTTTAACAAAGTGCAAACCCTGACCACGAGGAATTATTTTTAAAGCACAGGGTTATTTTATTTTTTTTTTAAAAAAGGCTTTTAAGGCAATAAAAGTCCTGTTTACCCCAGAGTACAAATCTTTATGAACTGCTGGGGGTTTGTGTGTTATTATTTTCCTTTTCCTCTGCTTTATTCCACCCCACTGGGGGTCAGTGAAGGGCAACTCATTTATTCATTCCCAGCCATTGCTTTGGTTTCCTGGTCAGATTTGCTGCAGGAGGTGCTGGGCGCTGTTTGCTGCTGCCTTTGCATTTCCTGCCACGATGGCTTGGCTTGGCTTGGGTTGGGTTGAGTTGGGTTGGGTTGAGTTGGGTTGGGTTGGGTTGAATTGAGGTGGGTTGAGTTGAGGTGGGTTGGGTTGAGTTGGGTTGGGTTGAGTTGGGTTGGGTTGAGTTGGGTTGAGTTGGGTTGAGTTGGGTGAGTTGGGTTGGCTTGGCTTGAGTTGGGTTGGGTTGAGTTGGGTTGGGTTGAGTTGGGTGAGTTGGGTTGGCTTGGCTTGAGTTGGGTTGGGTTGAGTTGGGTTGGGTTGAGTTGGGTGAGTTGGGTTGGGTTGAGTTGAGTTGGCTTGGCTTGAGTTGGGTTGGGTTGGCTTGGCTTGAGTTGGGTTGGGTTGAGTTGGGTTGGGTTGGCTTGAGTTGGGTTGGGTTGAGTTGGGTTGGGTTGAATTGAGTTGGGTTAGGTTGAGTTGAGTTGGCTTGGCTTGAGTTGGGTTGGGTTGATTGAGTTGGGTTGAGTTGGGTTGAGTTGGGTTGGGTCGGGTTGAGTTGGGTCGGGTTGGGTTGAGGTGGGTTGGGTTGAGTTGAGTTGGGTTGAGGTGGGTTGGGTTGAGGTGAGTTGGGTTGAGTTGAGTTAGGTTGAGTTGGATTGGATTGAGTTGGGTTGGTTTGGGTTGGGTTGAGTTGGGTTGGGTTGGGTTGAATTGGGTGAGTTGGGTTGGGTTGAGTTGGGTTGGGTGAGTTGGGTTGGGTTGAGTTGGGTTGGGTTGAGTTGGGTTGAGTTGGATTGGGTTGAGTTGGGTTGAGTTGGGTTGGGTGAGTTGGGTTGGGTTGAGTTGGGTTGAGTTGGGTTGGGTTTGGTTGAGTTGGGTGAGTTGGGTTGGCTTGGCTTGAGTTGGGTTGGGTTGAGTTGGGTTGAGTTGGATTGGGTTGAGTTGGGTTGAGTTGGGTTGGGTGAGTTGGGTTGGGTTGGGTTGGAGCTGAGCCCTGGCACAAGAATAAAGCGCTGGTGGTTGTTAGGAGAGCTGAAATTTGGGATATTTTTGCCTGGGGAGGCTGGAACTCCTGAGCCTGGCTCCAGAAATTTCCTTTTTCCTTTCCTTTTCTTTTTCCCCTTTCCTTTCCTTTTTCCTCCCCTTTTCCCTTTCCCTTCCCTTTTTCTTTTCCTTCCCTTCTTTCCTTCCTCCCTCTTCTTCCTCATCACTGGCACTTCCCAGGGATGAAGAATCCACAATTTTTCTCTTCATTCCCCTCTGTATCATGGAAAAAATTCCCAAGCTCCGCTGTTACACTGGGATAAAAATTAAAAATCCCAAGCTATAAAATACAAAAATCCCAAGCTATAAAATACCAAAAAAAATCCCCAAAATTTTCTTGTGCAGGGCCAAGACCATCAAGAACACGGTGTCAGTGAACCTGGAGCTGACAGCAGAGGAGTGGAAGAAGAAATATGAGAAGGAGAAGGACAAAAACAAGAGTTTAAAAAATGTTATCCAGCACCTGGAGCTGGAGCTCAACAGGTGGAGGAATGGTAGGTGCCAAAAATCGGGAGCTGGATGTGTCCGTGCCCTAAATCACGATCCTAATTAATTGTGTCTGATCATTAAATCTAAATTCACATTAGAACTTCGTAATAATTTCATAAGGGAAGGTGAAGAAGCAAAAACCAGGCAAGCCAGAAACCAGTGAAAATTCCAAAATCTGTGATTTCAGGGTAAGAGAACACAGGGGGCATCATTAATTTTAATATTGTTAATGACAGGAATAAAAAAAAAAGGAAAAATGTCATTATATATATATTTTTTTTTTAATTTTTTTTTTTTTTTAAATAACTGCTCCTCAGGCATGAGAATCATTGTGCCTTAAGATAATTGGACCTCGGGTTTGGGGAATTTTATAATTAAATTTCACATTAAAATAATTAGTCCTTTAGTACAAGGGCAGGGAGTGGCATCTGGTTAACAGAATCACCATTTCTCTGCTCCCGTGGCTTCTAAAATGGAATTTTTGTCGAGGAGAGCCAATTTCCTGCTGAGAAATGGCAGGAATTGCTGTTCAGGGTATATATATGAAAATATATATATATATGGATACACACAAATGAAGGCTTTTTTTTTTTTTTTTAACTGAAAACCGAATTTTAAAAAATATGAATTCAATCTGAAACGCTGGCAAAGAATTTTAGCAAACCGGCTGCACTTTGAATTATTTATTTCGCATTTTAAAAATCAAATCTCAACCTCCAAACCCAACAACAACAACAAAAAAAACCAATCCAAAGCCCTTTTTTTTTTTTTTTTTTTTTTTTTAGAAAAGCCTGGATGGATCCTTTTGTTTAAATTGTTAAATATTAACTATTTAACGATAAATATTGAATATTTAACAATTAAATATTGTTGAAATCCCCTCGTGCTGCTGTTCTGGCAGGAGATTATTGATTTTTTTTTTTTTTTTTTTTTAATCTGACCTTTTGCAATCCCATCCCCTGCAATGATGGAGGCTTCTCACAAAGGGAAATGTCCCAGCAATCACATCCTGGATGATATTCCCCAGGCACAGTTTATTCCAGGAATTCAGGATTTATTCTTAAAAAAAAAAAAAAAAAAAAAAAAGCAGCAGGAAATGGGGGAGCTCGGTTTTCTCACTGAGGATTTCAGCTTCCAGGTGCTCGATTTTTTTTTTTTTTTTTTTTGTGTTTTACAAGGAGGTTCTCATCCAACGAATGAGAAATTCAATATTCCTTTTGGGAAGCTGCTGGTGGATTCTCCACAGCCTGAGGAATATTTTTTATTTTTCTGTGTGTGTGCAAGGTTCTGCATTTCTATCCAAACCCACCTTTCCTTCTCTGCTCCAGTGAAATCCAACAGCGAAAAATCAATTTACATTTCCCTCATTAATAATCTAAAACACCATCAAGCCTTCAGAAACGGGGCAGAAAATATTTGGAGTGGAGCACCTTGATAGAGGTGATGCTGCTTGACTTCAAATTCCACTTTTTTGTGCTTTAGGATAAAAAAAAAAATTAAAAAACTCATCTGCTTAGCTGGTTGTGCTTTTTCTTCCCCTTTTTGTTTTGCTTTGGGGCCTCACTCAGAATTTCTGGGCTTTGATGTGTTGGTCCTGCTCCCCTGCCAGTGAGATAAATGGGCAGGAGGAATGGCTGGTAAAGCTTTCAGGAGCTAAAATATGGGAATTTTTCCTGGAAAATGGAAAAATCCTGTAACCTCCCCATCCCACTGTGCAGCATCCAGAGATTTTCCCCAACCTCTGGTGAGGGTGGATTTAATTTCTGCCATGAGCAGCTCACTCATCCTTCACCTCTGAGCCTGCAGTTGTAACCCAAATATTTTAAATATTCCTTAGAGGACAGGGATTTTGTAGGAAATGTGTGTGCTGTCACAGGAAACCCCAATATTTACAATTATAAATA
This sequence comes from Sturnus vulgaris, assembly GCF_052056855.1. Taxonomy (NCBI): domain Eukaryota; kingdom Metazoa; phylum Chordata; class Aves; order Passeriformes; family Sturnidae; genus Sturnus; species Sturnus vulgaris. The sequence goes on from NC_142249.1 coordinate 39,976,843, forward strand.
TTATTAGGGGATAGAGATTTATAGGAAATGTGTGTGCTGTCACAGGAAACCCCAATATTTACAATTATAAATATTTCTTAGGGGACAGGGGTTTTGTAGGAAATGTGTGTGCTGTGCACAGAATCCTCTGGAAATTGGTGTTTGTGGTGGAATTTGTAAGGCAGAAGTTGAATATTGTTTCAAACACGGCTCTGCTCTCCTGGTCCATCCTGGAGCTGGCAATCCCTGGAGATTTCCAGCAGATTTTAGGCTGGAATTTGGGGGAATTTCCCTCATTTTTTTTTACACCTCTAATCCACGGAGTTAATCCCATCAAGGGAGTGACAGCAGAGCCTGGAATTCTGTGCTTTTAGTGCTCAACCTGCTGCTGGATTTTAATGGGATCAATTAAGGCTGGAAAAGAATCTCCAAATCCACGGAACCCACGGAGTTGGATTTTCCACGGGCTCAAAATCCTCGTGAGGATGAGCTCCATTCCCACCCCTTTTCCCGGTCATTTTAAAAAAAAATCTTTTTTAAAATCCGTATTAATGACACAAATTCCCATCCTGGAATGGCCACGCCGGGGGGGGGGTTTTTTTGGGGACGGTGGGATTGTCACGAGCTGTGTCCCCTGCAGGAGAAGCCGTGCCCGAGGAGGAGCAGATGAGCGCCAAGGAGCAGAAGAGCCTGGAGCCTTGTGATAACACCCCCATAATCGATAACATCACCCCCGTGGTGGCCAGCATCTCCCCGGAGGAGAAGCACAAATACGAGGAGGAGATCGCCAGCCTCTACAGGCAGCTGGATGACAAGGTGGGAGCTTCTGGTTCCAGCTGCAAATGGAAAATTATTGGTCTGTTTTTTTTTTTTTTTCGGTTTTTTTTGGGGTTTTTTTTTGGGTTTTTTGGGTTTTTTTTTGGTTTTTCTTTTTTTGTTTGTTTGTTTGTTTTGGTGTTGTTTTTTTTGTTTGTTTGTTTGTTTGTTTGTTTGTTTGTTTTTGTTTTTGGTTTTGTTTTTGGTTTTTGTTGTTGTTGTTGTTTTTGTTTTTGGTTTTTGTTGTTGTTGTTGTTTTTGTTTTTGGTTCTTTTTTCCCCCTTTATTTCTTGAGCATCGTGAGCTGGAAAATTCCAAATGTTGCCTAGAAGCAGATCCTCTCAGCTCTCCACTCCCCTTTCCCTCTGCAGGTAGTGGTTTGGGAAAGTTCTCCAGGAAAATCAAAACCAACTTTTCCTTCAATCTGAAGTTCAGGATTTCCTTTTTCTTCAGTGTAAAATCCCTCAGCAAATTGTAACAACGCCTTGGAGTCACCAGGAAAAAAAAAAAATAAATCCAAACCAGAGAAACTGTCCTTAATAATTCCAGCTATTAGAATTTGAAGGAAAATACATCCCCACCCCCTTTTGTTTGTACAAACACAGCCCGAAGTGCAGGTGGCTCGTTTATTTCTATTTTTAGGTGGCTCGTTTATTTATATTTTTTTTTTATTTCTTTCTTTGCACAGCTTGAGGCACATCAGTGGCACTTAAAGCTCTCGGCAATTCCCTCCTCCAACCATTAAGAGCTTTGGTTTGTGGGAAGATGAAAAGTGAGGAGGGAAAAAAAAAAAAAAAAAAAAAAAAAAAAAGGCCCAGGAAAAGCCATTTACCACCACAAAAAGGCTGCTTAGAAAAAAAGGACAGCTCTCGTCACGAATCAATACTCAATTTTAAAATTCAGCTGTAATTAGCAGGAAAACAACAGGAAAAAAAAAAGCCCAGCGTGTCCTTGCCTGTCCATGTTGAGGTTTGGCTCTTTGTGGACACAAAGGGATTGTGTTTAAACCTTAATTTTGGTCTCCTTGCACAGCAGTGAAAAAAAAGCAGTTTTCTGTGAGAAATGATGGCTTTTCTCTGATTGCATCCCCAGCAGCAATCCTCAGCTTTTACATATTGATCAGGAAAAAAAAAAAAAAAAAATAAATCCAGTCATTCTTTCTCTTTCCTCATCAAAAAGCAGCAAAGCTCAGTAAATGATTCTGGAGGGAACTGGTAGTGGGTTTGAATTTTTCCCTAGAAAACATGGGAAGCATAATTTGGCACAGGACTGTAGAAATAAAAAAAAATATTTGATCCCAAACCCAAAATATCACCATTTATATCAGTGTTGACAGCTTTTACTGCAGAGCTCTGTACATTTTTATTTATTTTATGTAGATTTATTTATGTATATTTCTTTTTCTCTCCCCTCATACCGCTCAAGCATGCCCAAAGTTTGCTGCATTATTAAATAAATAAATAGATAAAAGAAATCAATAAATAGAGAAGAAGTGATCAAATGAGAGCTGTGAAAAGAAATTCAAAAAATCTCCACCCCTGTTTTCATTGCAGGATGATGAAATCAACCAGCAGAGCCAATTGGCTGAAAAATTAAAGCAGCAAATGTTGGATCAAGAGGAGGTAAGAAACTAAAATAAATTAACCAACCTAAAAAAAAAACCCCCAAAAAAACTTTACATTTTGCTCCTGAGCCCCTTGTTTAATAATTCTGTCCCAGTTGTTCATATTAACTGGCTAAAATTCAAGTGGAAAAGGTGTCAGCCAGGTTTGAACTTGAAATTTCATCATATTCTCATTAAGCCTTGATAAAAGTTGAAATAATAAAAATCCCCCCTGCTGGGAAATGATGCTGGAGGTCCAAGGTAGGAGTGGGGAATTTTTATTTCACTCCAAATGTGATTTTTTTTTTGATGTGTCTGTGCTCACTCAGGTATCCAGGCAGAGATTTCCTGATATTAAATTATTAATTACCAATCTTTTGGCAATTAGAGACAGCGATGTGTGAGATGGAAGGAGCTGATCATTGGTGCTGCCCCAGATTTTTGCTGTAAAATCTCGGATTTCAAACATTGGATTGCATCGTTTCTGTCCCTAAAATGAAAGTTTTGTTGGGTTTGGGATGGAAAACATCCGTGAGGAGTTTCTGAGGATGCAAAATGAGGCAGCAACATCAAATTGCCCAAATGTTGCCGTGATATTTCTTAGGAATTGCTTTTATTTTGTATCCAGAAAGGGTTTCCAGGGTGTTATTAGAGAAAAAAAAAACAATTTATGAACATGTCTGATATTCATCACTCAGGGTTCACCTGCTCTCTCTTGTCCTGGCTGGGGGAATCTCCAGCTTTATTTTATTTTATTTTATTTTATTTTATTTTATTTTATTTTATTTTATTCCAAGATGAAGCTCCTCATTCTCTTGCCACTGCTTGATTTGATTGCTCTGCACTGCACAGTGCTGCCTTTGGCTACACCAACATAATAATAAAAATAATAATAAAAAAAATAATAATAATAATAATGCACTTGATGCCTGCTCAGCCCCTTATTTCCTGCTGTGTGTTTTGAATTTATTTGTGTCACCTCACTTCTCCCATCTTTTTTTCCATCCCTTTTCTCACCTGGGGCTGATTTTTCCTTCCCAGTTGTCCTTGGTTTAGGGGGGGATGTTCATTCCTCCTTTTTGGGGGCACAATCCTTCCTCACCCTCCCTGTTCCAGTGTCACCTTTGCAAGGTCAATCAGGTTTTCACATTTATTTTTTTTCCCCTTTTTTTTTTTTTTTTTGGCACATTCCTCGTCCAGAGCCTTTTTCTGCCTCAGCTCAGCTCTCCCCTCTGAGGCACAAGGTGTTATTTTATTATTCAAGGTGTTATTTTATTATTCAAGGTGTTATTTTATTATTCAAGGTGTTTTTCCCCCACATCAGTGATGAGCTCACTGATCCACTCTGCTCCCCCCTAATTAACCAATCCTTCCTTCTGCTTGATTAAGCCAGCAGGTTAATTATAAACCTGCTGCAAATGAGGTTGATTTTGGGGAGGGTTTTGGTTCCTTTTCACCTCCGGCTGCTGCTGAAGGTGGGTGACTCTGAATATTCCATCCCCAGGTGGAACAGATCCATGAAGGGCCTTTTTTTTTCTGTTTTCAGCTCATCTTTTTAATGTTTTTGGGGTTTTTTTGGGTGGCTTTTGAAAACTTTGCTCCATTTTTGTCCAATATCAGCCAGGATCTCCCTGTTTATGCAGCAGGTGATGCCCAGCACTTCTCGAAGCTCACACAGAAAATTTCTAAAGTAAATGTAAATAATAATAATAATTCCATCTGTGTTTGGCAGGAAGCTGCTTTGAAGCCATTTTGTTGTTTAAATATTTACATGCCATCTGGCTCTGGCAATCCAATGCCTTTTTCCATAATGTGAGTGCACTTGTGAGGCTGCAGCTTTACCAGGGAGAAAAATTTCCTTTTCCTCTGAATCCTCCCTGGGCACGTGCCAGCCTCCAGAGCTGCCTGGTTTCCTATTTTCCATGAGCACTCTAAGCCAAAAAAAAAAAAAAATAAAAAGAATTAAAAAAGCTCTTTTTTTTCTGGGATATTCTGCTTTTTTGGGTGGTCTGGGGTTTTTTTTTTCTTGCTGGGGGTCTCAGCTCCTCAATGGGCAGATCAGGAGAAATCCACCCCAAACACTTCAGCAGGGAAGGTTTTCTTTTGCTGTCTGCATTATTATACCAATCCAAAAATCCTCCTTTTTTTGGGAAGGAGTGAATTCTGTGAACGAATGTCCAAACTTTGCTGTTAGGATGAGCACGAAGCCCTCTCACATCTCCTGCCCTGTTTTCCTCTGCTGTCATTCCCCATTTGATTTTTTTTTTTTAATGCCACGTCAAGCCCTGATTTCGTTATCATTCCTGAAAGCGCAGTTTTAGCAGTAAATGTTAGGTGTCACTTTTATTTTTTTTTTTCACATCATCCTGAGGTGCTGGGCTTGTGCTGAGGACACCACACATGAATTTTCAAGGCTTTGCCATCTCACTGAACATCGGTTCAAGGGCAGGGACAGCACTAAACCAGCGAAAGAATAAATGGAAGAAGTTTTTCAGCTTGGAAACACTCTCCAGGGAATGTGTGTGAAATCAATATTTTTCTCCTGACATTAATATTTTCCCTCAGCAAACAGGAGCAGCTCAGCATCATCCTTCAGATGATAAGTGAGAATAATCGTCTTAGGTTTGCTTATCAAAATATTTCTGTGAAGCCACGAGGTCTTTGAGGTTTCCTCACAGAGCTCTTTTTCCTCAGCTCAGTTCAAAGCCCTGGTGAAACATTTGACTTTGTGGGATTTTTTTCTTTTTCTTTTTTTTTTCTTTTTTTTGGTCTGAGCTGCAGCACTGGATTGAGGGCAGAAAAAGTCTTTGGAGCTCTGATCCTGTTTAAAATCAGTTTCTCTGCCTCAGTCTTGGGTCACAGTAGGATTTGGTGAAGATTTTTCTTGTTGTTGAAGTTCAGAGCTTTTTCATTTTTTTTTTTTTTTTCTGTGCTTCCTTCAAATGCATTTATGCTGCAACTGGTGCTGTTTGCAGGATTTCTCCCCTCCTGCACACACGATTTGCACTCACCCTTTTTTCCCACATCTTTGCCTGTTTTTCTCCTTTCCAACATTGTCTTTTGAAGGAGTTTTTGGGTCACTTAATGCTGCCGTGATCTTTTATTTCTCCTTTTCAGTTTTGTCTTTCAAAGGAGTTTTTGATTCACTTAATGCTGCTGCGATCTTTTATTTCTCCTTTTCAGTTTTCTCTTTCGAAGGAGTTTTTGATTCACTTAATGCTGCTAATATACATATTATATTTCATATCATAAATGATATTTCTTCCCAGCTTCTGGCCTCCACGAGGAGGGATTATGAGAAGATCCAGGAGGAGCTGACCCGACTCCAGATCGAGAACGAGGCAGCCAAGGACGAAGTGAAGGAGGTGCTGCAAGCCCTGGAAGAGCTGGCTGTCAATTATGACCAGAAATCCCAGGAAGTGGAGGACAAAACCAGGACCAACGAACAGCTGGCAGATGAGCTGGCACAGAAAAGTGTAAGAGCAGCTTGTTCATCCTCCTTGCTCCCTGAATATTCCCAAAAAAAACCCCAAAAAACCCCGTGCTGGTGTCACCCTGCCTTCCCTGTCTTCATTAAACAACGAAATTAATGTAATTCAGAAGTTGGTGGCAGATTGTGGCTCTTGCAGCACGGGATGTGACAAGTGGCCATCCTGTGTTTTGGATATTTAAACCCCGTATTTTGCCAAGGAAGCTGTGAAAATCTGCCTCGTGCAAATGGCAGAGTTTTGTGGTTTTTTCTGGACTCTGTGCTGCGGGGCTGGGATTCTGCAAGGAGCCAGGGGATGTCAAGGAAGGAATCGGGAAAAAAAAAAATTAATCGGCTTTTACAGCTGACGTGTCCTGATCTTAAGGAAAAAATGGGATGTGAGGAAAATCAAGAATGGTTTAGTAGCTCAAAGCATCCTTTTCCCTTAATTCATTACATCAACTTAAGGAGCTGCTGTTAACAGATCCGTTTCATTAAAGACTTTGTTATCTCCCCTACTAAAACAGATTACCACCAAATCCATCGGAAAAAAATTGAATTTTCTATCCCTCTCTACCTATTTGTCTGTGATTAACCTCCTGTGATGTATTATGCAAATCAGATTCTTAGCGGATTTGCTCCGTTTAATGGATCTAAAGTAGCCTTTGGTGGCAAGTGACTTGTGAAAGTGGATTATGCCAAGGTGGAACTGGATGTGTCACTACAATGTGCCAGCAGGCATGAGGAAAATACCCCCAAAAACTGCCCAGCCTGCAGAGGGGAAGGGTAATTCTTATTTTTTAAACCTTTCCAGAGTGCCCTGACAGCGACCCAGAGGGAGCTGGGCCAGCTGCAGGAGCTCAGCAACCACCAGAAGAAGAGAGCCACGGAAATCCTGAACCTGCTGCTCAAGGATCTGGGCGAGATCGGGGGAATCATCGGCACCAACGACGTGAAAACCGTGCGTGGTCTTTGTGCTCTCCCCTGCACGGAAAACTTCTCCCTTTTCCCCGGGCTCCTCCTGCAGGGAAAACACTCCAGAAAATCAGGGAATTCCCAGATGGCTTTGGCTTGGAAGGGGCTTGAAGCTCTTGTGGTTCCAAATCCCCTCTGCCAGGAGCAGGGACACTTCCCACTGTCCCAGATTGCTCCAGCCTGGCCTGGGACACTTCAAATCTGGGAATTCCCAATTCCCAACATCCCATCCATCCCTGCCCTCTGGCAGTGGAATCCATTCCCTGTGTCCTGTCCCTCCATCCCTTGTCCCCAGTCCCTCTCCAGCTCGCCTGGAGCCCCTTCAGGCACTGGAATGTGCTGGAAGCTCTCCCTGGATCCTTCCCTTCTCCAGGGGAACATTCCCAGCTCTCCCTGGATCCTTCCCTTCTCCAGGGGAACATTCCCAGCTCTCCCTGGATCCTTCCCCTTCTCCAGGAGAACATTCCCAGCTCTCCCTGGATCCTTCCCCTTCTCCAGGGGAACATTCCCAGCTCTCCCAGCCTGGCTCCAGCCCTGTGGGAGCATCAGTAGATGTGCAATGTGTGCAGTTCCTGCAGTTCCTTCTGCCAGGACGTTCTGTGTAAATCCTGGCTGAGCACACGGGGAGATGCCCCAGAGCTCCTTGGCTGGCTGGGACAGGCTCAGTGTCCGGGCTCACAGCTCCCAGTTATTCCCAGCTCAATTTTTGGGGCCAGAGCCCACCTGGGAGTCACTGAACTGATTGATGGGGGGTCTGAAATCCTCCCAAAACAAAACACATAGAGCCCAACTCCTTCCTTAGGTGGCATGACTCAGAATTCCCAGAGTATGAAAATATTGGCTTTCTGAGGTGGCCAATTTTTCATCTGAAGTTTGGTCAGCAAATTTTGGTCAGCCCTGCTTTGAGGTTTCACCTTTTGTGTGGCTCTTGGCTTTGGGGATACAGAACAGGAGGTGGCTGCTCACTTCGTCACGTTTGTAGAAGAACAAAATGCTGATTTCAGAGAAAATATTTGTATGGTCATTGCTAAATGGCCTTGATGGAAAATTTCCACGGCCAGGAAAATCTCCTTGGTGCAGTGAATGCCATCTTTGCCTATTGAAAACCACGTGAGAAATAGCAGCGGTTCAAACCGGCACGGAGGAAAATCCCTCTCGATACATTTTTCCTTACGTGTCGCTCAGTTTCTGTTGATGTCGCTCCAAGGCTCTCCGGGGTCGCCAGGAGCCGCAGAGGACACAGATCCCTGTCCCTGTGCGCGCTGCAGATTCCTTCCAGCCTTTGGAGATGTCACAGCAGCCTCTGGTGGCCGTGGGAGCAGGCACCGGGACTGGAAATCTTTGCTCGAGGAGGCAGAGGCAGAGGGGTGGGTGGAAATTTTTATGGGATCTGAGATATCCCCACATCAGGGCACAGCTGTCCGTGCAATGAAGGCCACGCTGAGGAGCGCTCAGGAGAATAATTTCAAATTTGTTGGCAATTCGCATCTCCTAATGTGGGTCAGAGCAGACTGAAAATTTCGGAGGAAGTCTCATTTTTCAGGATTTTTTTGGAGAAGAAGCAGCAAGTGTTTCCTTCCCCTTGGCAGTGCTGGGGAAAAAAAAAAACCCAGGTATTAGGTGGGATATCAGGGAAAGGTTTTTCCCCCAGAGTGTGCTGAAATAACCAAGATAAATAAAATATACAAGATAAAAGGACAAATCAAACCAAAAGCTCTGAAGGAAGATGTCTCCTTAATAAATATAGAGGTGAAAAATCTCCTTAATATATGAAATAAAAATAAAGTAATTAAGTGTAAATAAAAATTTACACCAAATAGAAATTTTATGATAAATTTGTGAAAATATAAATATATATGATATAGATATTATATATGTTATAAAAATATATATTATAAATATATATAATATATACATATTTATTATATAAATATATAGTATAAAGATATATTATCTATAATATATACATGTATATTATATAAATATATACTATATGCATATATTATATATGCATATATATTGTATAAATATATTATATATAATATGCATATATTATCTGTGTATATTATCTGTTATATATATGATATATGCATATATTATATATAATATGTACTATATATTATATATATTATATGTATATATCATATATAATAGATAATATACACATAATATATATTATATCTTATATATATGCTTATATATTATATAAATATATGATATATAAATATATTCATTTATCTGCATTTTTATTTATTTATATATTTATATATAAAAATATTTATATATTTATATAAATATATACATTTTCTCTTCGCTTTGTGAACAGATCCCAATTCTGATTTTTCATTCATTTATTAATTTTTTTTCGCCCAAATACGAGTTTCAAATTTTTCAGAACTAAATTCATCCTCTTCTCCCAAACCATTTGTGAGCTGCCCCCCCCGGCCTGTAGAGCCCCCCAGGTGCCGGGAACAGCTGGGAACAGCTGGGAACAGCTGGCACTCCCCGTGTGCTCAGTTGGCAGATGTGAACGGGGTGATCGAGGAGGAGTTCACCATGGCCAGGCTCTACATCAGCAAGATGAAATCCGAGGTGAAGTCTCTGGTGAACAGGAGCAAGCAGCTGGAGAGTGCCCAGCTGGATTCCAACAGGAAAATGAACGCCAGTGAGAGGGAGCTCGCTGCCTGCCAGCTCCTCATCTCCCAGGTGGGTCCCTGTGCTGCATTCCCCGACCTCCTCCCCTTGTTTTCTTTAAAGATTTAAACACCTAATAGTTGTTATCAAGTTGTTTATTGGAAAGGGTTACAAGCGTTCACGTTAGAAGTTTTTGGTTTAGGGTTTTAAACAAAGATCCTGGCAGGGCTGATGTTGCTGTGGCTGCTTCTCTCTTCTTTGGCTGATGATGATGATGATGGTGATGAGGAGAAAAGCGAGAGAGCAGCAACAAAAGGAGAAAACAAAAAGTGAATCTCTCCCCAGTGCAAAGATCGTTAAATACAAATCACCCAACTCAGAGCACTTCTTCTTAACCTGTTGGAATTCGAGTTGCTCAGCAGCCAGGTTACAAATAAATTATACACCTGGTCTGTCTTGTTCTAGCTGAAAAATGCAAGCAATATTCTCACTACGGTTTTATTATGTGTAAAACTGTTCTGGAGCCTCTATGGAAGCTCATTTTCAATGCTGGTATCTAGGATTATGTTTTTTCACTAGAACTCTCACTTCTACTCTGGTATCTGAGACTTTTTCTCTCTAAAAACACTTAAAACTCATCCTTACTTTCTTGCTGATTTTCACACTTAATCTTACACCTCTACTTTATGTGTGAGTGGCCTAACATACCTCAATCCATCCCAAAGTTTTAATTCAATCTCTGCACTCTGATTTGTCTCTGAGGAATTCTGAGGGATTCCTGATTTACAGACTGCAGCAGTGAGAAATGGGCCTCGTGGAGCAGAGCTGTGCTGTCTCTTGGGTGTTTTGTTTTTTGCTCCCTCTTCTCTCATCCCTTCCCCCTCATTCAGCACATCCCGAAGTTGTGTCCTGAGCTCTGGCAAGGTCACGTCCTGCTCAAAATGTGTTTGCTGGAATAGCACTGAAATTCCTCCCCAGGGTGGTTTCCTCACCAGGAATTTGTTGATCTCAAAGGTCTTTCCCAACCTGGTTCACTCTGTGATTCTGTTATTTGTATTTTGGGTCAATTTAAAAGATCACCGGCTGTGTTTTTTCACGAGCCAGACCTTTGGGGAGCTCCCCGGATCTGCTCTGTGGGTGTGTGCTGAGAAAACGAGGCAGCAAATTACAAAGTACCATGGAAAACTTTCCGGGATAGAAATCCAGAGGGTGGGAGGGGCTCTGGGTGGGTGATGGCTGTGGAGAGGGGCTGAGAGCTCTGACAGCCTCACCTGCATGGCAATGGACATGGGAAGGGAAAGGCATCATCCCATTTCCTGGATCCCATTCCCTGAAGTTATCCTAAACAAATCTGGAGCAGGGAGAGCCCCTTTGCCTTCAGCACTGTGTCTCTGTCAAGTCCTACTCAATCTTTTTAATCAAGATGCAATAATCCACACAGCATCTTCATTTTTATCCTCGAGTTAGAATATTTTAATTCCATTTTTGGGGTGTTTTCACTGGAAACTTTTCTGATTTCTATTTATTTCTGTTCATTTGGCAAGAACCATCAGGATGGTTGGGGAGAATCCATCTGAGCTTCAAAGCCACCTCAAGGCTGGGGTCCAGCTGCTTTTTAAACACCAAGGCAGGAGCTTGCAGGGCTGTTCTGGAATTACTGCCTGAATTCCAAACTGGGCTGCTGAGGGTTGATGCCTGGGGGAGCTGGAACAGAGGCTACACACAGAGTCCAGGGGAATAAAATGAGTATTTATTGTGAGGCCTGTAAAGCCACACCCTAGCAGGATGAGTGCCACAGTTGTGCCTGGATGGCTCCAAGATGGAAGCAAAGGAGGGGTTGGTCACAAAATCTCACATTTTTATAGGTTCTGGTTCATGTGCATGAACACACCCTCCTCTTTCCACATAATTTGTGCTTAGGGCCTGAAGTTTGGAGAACTTTGGTCCTTAACTGGAATAGGACAGGTTTGTCTTCCTCACCCCAGCACATCAGAAAAGCACATCCAAGGAGAACAGGAAAATTTCAAACTAAAGGCATCAGTGTGACCTCTAAAAACACAGCTCTGCTCTCTCAGCTCCCTCCCCAAACATTTCCCTGTGAGTTCTCCCACTCATCATCACCTCTGGGTGTGGAAATCCTTTCTGTTCTCACTCCTTTACGTGGGACAGTTTTTCCCCGAATTCTTTGGGGAATTCCCCCCTCACCTCACTGCTGTTCTTTGTCTTTCTAGCACGAAGCCAAGATCAAATCCCTGACAGATTACATGCAGAACATGGAGCAGAAGAGGAGGCAGCTGGAGGAGTCCCAGGACTCCCTCAACGAGGAGCTGGCCAAGTTACGTGCTCAAGGTAGAACTTTGCATCTCGTGCTCATCATTTCTCTCTTAGAAAACTCATTTTTGTGTTTTGATGTGAAAAATGGTAAAAATCCGCACCCAGGTCCTTTGCCAAACAGCCCCGATCAACCTTGCTAAATGTTCTGTGAAATTCTGGCATCAGGGTTTATCTAAATTTCAGTTAAAAATAGAAATAAGTTCCATTAAAAAAATAGAAATAATTTTTGTATAAATTTCAGTTGTCCCTCTGCAAAATCCCTGCCTCTTTCCAAGCAAAGCTGCTTCCCTTGGTTTTGCCCTTAGTCTTTCCCAGCTGACTCAATTTTTAAGGTTTGCTTGGTTTTCCCCTTCCAGTTTAATGTGGAAAATGTGTAGGTATCAAAAGAAGTTCTTATAGTTTTGCTAAGATTCTGATTTATATAAATTCACAGCCCTAAAATCATTCTGGATTTCTGCACAACTCTGAAGAAGCAGCAGAAAATTTAAAAATTTTTTAGATTTTTTTCCTTTTTATCATCTCCTGCATCGTTAGAACAGAATCTTTATTCCATCTCCTGGAATAAATTATATTTCTTTAAAAATCGAGAATTTAAATAATTGAAAATTAAAACTGTCTCCACCTTTAAACAGAAAAAATGCACGAAGTCAGCTTCAAGGACAAGGAGAAGGAGCACCTGACACGACTCCAGGATGCAGAGGAGATGAAGGTAGTTTGGCACAGTGGAAATTTTGAGGGAATTTCTTGGTGAGATTGTTCACTGGGGTGGAATTTTGTCTTCCTGTTCACATGGTGAAAAATTACATTTATTCACCTCCGTGTTACATTAATTTTTTGCTGCTGGAGCTCTGCTGAAAGTCAATTTGCTCAGTAGTGAATGAGGCTGCTGGGGTTAATATCATTTAGGTTCTTATAAATTTGATTTTAAAAGAGGCTACTTCCCCAAAGTTTGGCTGGAATTCTGATTATCTCCTGGAAATAAGAATAAAATATCTGGTATTTTTCCTTTGGAATGCCAAGAAATGCTTGCAATAATGAGTTGTTCTGATGGGGCTGCAAATTACAGAGAAGGAAAAATACAGTTTTACAAGGATGGTGATAGAGGTTTGCCAGCTGCAGAACTTTTCCCTCCATTATAAAAACTTTAAATTATTAAAGCAGTTGTAAAGTGATTAAAGCAGTTGTGATTACAGCTCTAAGGTAAAAAAGCAAATCTTTTGTTAGCAGTCTAAAGAGATAAATTGAGTTTTTCCTGCTGCTCAAGGCATATTTACTCCTAGAACTTCAATTTAAATAACAATTTCACCAGCAGGGCTGTGGATAAACAATTCTCAGAGATTTAAGTTTGATTTTTGTCACAGGTAGAGCTGTACAGGTATAAACAATTCTCAGAGGTTTAGGTTTTATTTCTGTCACAGGTAGAGCTGTACAGGTATAAACAATTCTCAGAGATTTAAGTTTTATTTTTGTCACAGGTAGAGCTGTACAAGTATAACAATTGTCAGAGGTTTGGGTTTTATTTTTTTCACAGGTAAAACTGTACAAATATTTCCTGGGTAAATAAAAAGGGGAAATAAGAGAGGGTTGGTGTAAAATCAGTGTCATTTGTGGCCAGGCCCTTGGTTTTCATGTGGTAAAAAAAAACCGAGTCAAAATTGTTGTTTTTAGCAACGTCTGCTGCTAAAAACGGAATTAAAGGCTCGGATGAGTAGACACAGAGTTTTGTGAATAGAGAAGAAAATTCCAGGCACATTCCTGAACGGTTTTGGGAGTTTTCCCTCCGATCCAGAGGCTGGGAAAGAGGGAGCTGTGTGTCCCTGGCTTGTTCTGAGTCGTGCTGGTGTTTGCAGAAGGCTCTGGAGCAGCAGATGGAGAGCCACAGGGAAGCCCACCAGAAGCAGCTGTCCAGGCTGAGGGATGAAATCGAAGAGAAGCAGAAAATCATCGATGAAATCAGGGAGTAAGTTCATCCTCCCCAGCCCTTCCCCTGTCCCGGGATGCTTTGGGTTTTGTTTTTTTTTTTTTAGGTTTGATTGATGTTTCTTTGTAAGTTCTGTCCTTACACGCAGCAGCCGAGCCTGTAATTATTTTGCAGGGTGGATTACAGTGCCTAATTCTTTATTGGGGAGCTTTAACAGGGCCATAAAATTATAGAGTTTAAAAAAAAAAATTAGGGTTATATTGCACCTGCAGGTCAGTAGGTGAGAGGAGCTTGGAGGAGAGCAGGTTTTAAAGGATCATGGAATCGTGATGAGGTTTTAAAGGATCATGGAATCATCACCAGGTTTTAAAGGATCATGGAATCGTGATGAGGTTTTAAAGGTTCATGAAATCGTGAGGAGGTTTTAAAGGATCATGGAATCATCATCAGGTTTTAAAGGATCTTGGAATCGTGATGAGGTTTTAAAGGATCATGGAATCATGATGAGGTTTTAAAGGATCATGGAATCGTGATGAGGTTTTAAAGGTTCATGAAATCGTGAGGAGGTTTTAAAGGATCATGGAATCATCATCAGGTTTTAAAGGATCTTGGAATCGTGATGAGGTTTTAAAGGATCATGGAATCATGATGAGGTTTTAAAGGTTCATGGAATCGTGATCAGGATTGAAAGGATCATGGAATCATCACCAGGTTTTAAAGGATCATGGAATCGTGATCAGGATTGAAAGGATCTTGGAATCATGATCAGGTTTTAAAGGATCATGGAATCGTGATGAGGTTTTAAAGGATCATGGAATCGTGAGGAGGTTTTAAAGGATCTTGGAATCGTGATGAGGTTTTAAAGGACCATGGAATCCTTTGGAAAATGCCTTGAAGGTCACTGAGTTCAGCCCCCCCTAAACCACATCCCTGGGAAGGTTTTGAGATTCTCACAGCAGCCAGTCCTGCCCCAGACCTTCTGAGAGTCCGGGTGACTCCAACAGCTCCCGTTTTCACACATTTTTATATTTTTTCCTAAAAATCTAGGCATTCTTTTATCATATTTATTGTGTGGCCCAAGATTAATTGTAGGGAAATGAGGAAGCAAGGCAGAAAGATGCCAACAACAATTTGTGTCCTCCTTTAAGGCAATTAAGCTGAATTAAGCTCTTTGGTATTTTAAAATCAAACCCTTCAGGTTCTTTATGCTTCATTTTTTCCAGAAGTTTTCAGCAGAGAGTTACAGCTTTACTTTTTCTTTGCCCAATCCCAATTTGTTCGTTTGAAATCCCATTTATCCTCCTTTCCTTCTGGGGTTCAGGCTGAGCTGTGCTGACTTTTCCTTTCACATTTCCAGCATGAACCAGAAGCTGCAGCTGGAACAGGAGAAGCTGAGTGCTGATTATGATAAATTAAAAATCGAGGACCAGGAAAGAGAAATGAAACTGGAAAAGCTCATGTAAGTGCAGAGTTTCCTCACTTGGTGTCCCTGAACTTCTTCACGTGTCCATGGAAAATGTGCTAGGAAGAGGGATTTGTGTTGAAATATTCACATTGAAGGTATCATTTCAGTAACAAAGCCAGCAGGAACTATAATAATTAATCACCAATTACTCTCTATTTTTATACCACAGTTTTTTTCAATAGTGGCTTTGATAATTGCCAAAAAGAGTTTATTAGAGCTCTGAATTTATAAAATATCCCAGCAAGTGTTAAATAAATCTCTCATTCCTCAATATACAGCAAAACAAACGTGAAAGAAGTTGGGAATTTTTGGTGGGGTTCTGTTGATTTTTTTTTAGGGGTTTTAAATCAGATATTTGAGTAAAAGCCTTTCCTGGAAAGGAGAGAGAAAAATCCCAGGTGTGGACACAAAGATGGAGGTGGTGACTCAGCCTTTCCACGTGATAAAATTGGATATTTGGGGCAGTGAAAAGCAGAATTAAAGATGTATCATTTGCTGCTCCAGGTGGGTGCTGGTTGATTCTCCCCTGTTTATTCTGATTGATTTGTGTTCCATGTTGTGATCTTTCCAGACTCCTGAATGATAAAAGAGAACAAGCAAGAGAAGACCTCAAAGGGCTGGAGGAAACAGTGGTAGGTCTTCATTATCTTTATTCAGCTTTTCCCCCTCTATCTGTGTATCTTGGTGATATATATTGTAATTTTTGAGTAAACGGCTCTGAACTACTTAAATTAAAATTTTAAAAGGTTGTTTTTACCAGTTTTGGATGAGTTGCTCTCTTCATTGTGGTTTTGGGGCTGGTTGGGGTTTATTTTGTGGCATTCAGTTTGGGCCAATGTGATTTCTAGAGAGAGAATCCAGAGTTCTTTTCTTCTGTTACCAACTCAAATCCAAGGAGAACTTTTACACCAGAGCCTCTACTATGTCCTAGTAATTTGTGCTTTTAAAAAGAATTATTATTATTTTTTTTTTATTCCAGGCAAGGGAGCTTCAGACTCTTCACAATCTGCGTAAACTGTTTGTCCAGGATCTTACCACCCGTGTTAAAAAAGTAAAACTTTGCTCTTTTAAACCCAAATCTTCTCCTTTTATTGCAGTATTCTTGTGATTTGCTGGAAGCCTTTAGTGCATGCAGTTACAAAATGGGATAATGTCTTTTTTAGTAGCAGTGAGAATGAAGATTAAAACCGTTGTGATGTTTATCAGCTTTTATTTGGTCCTAATTTGATAAGGAAAATGTTGGTGATTGAGGGAAATGAACTTATCCAGTGCAGTTCAGCTACAAAATTCTCAAAGATGACGAGCTTCAGAAATTATTTAGCATTACCTGATTTTCCAGAATTGCTCAGTAAAAATAGCTTGATTTTTTTTTTTTTTTTGTGTGTATGTGTAAGGGAAAATGCGATTCCTAAATATAAAACAAAGAGTTAAAATAATTTTTTTTTTGGGGGGGGGGGTTGGGGAACTCCAATTTTCCATAGAGCTGAGTTTCCCCTTGACTTTGTGCCTGGCTTTGCTGAGTGCTGCAATTTTGTGTGCAGAGCGTTGAGCTGGACAGTGATGATGGAGGTGGAAGCGCGGCGCAGAAGCAGAAAATTTCCTTTCTTGAGAACAACCTGGAACAACTTACAAAGGTTCACAAACAGGTAAAGGCTCCCTTTTCCCTCCATTTCCCTCTTTTTCCCCTCATTTTTTCCCCCTCCTTTTTTCCCCTCCTTTCTTCCTTTCTCTCCTTCCCTTCCTCCATCAAAAAATGCACTTTTCTAAGATCTGCAAGGATAATTTTGGAAGGTAACCTGTGCTGTCTGAGGAAAAGGTGCTCACTAAACTCCTTGGCATTAGGAGTTAGAGCTGCTCTTCCCTCTCCCTCTACTTCTAGGAATGTGGAAAATAAGGAATTTTTTTTTCTGTGAAAATAGATCTGTTTTGGCAGTAGGAAATAGATTAAAATATCTGTTTTCTGGATGGATTGTACATCCCAAATTTGATTCCTGGATGGAAGCTGCTCAGAGGTACCTTGGAGGTGTTTGGAGAGGATTCAACCAGCAGAGTTTTCAATGAAAACAAAGGAATTGGGGTTTTCTGTGCAGTTGTGCCTCCCTAGGCTGCTGAGGTTGGTGATTTCTGGACTTTTCTATTTTTGTGTCTTCCTTCCTTCATGGAATTGCAGTTTCACACAATCCCAGATTTGGAATTAAAGCCCATCCAGTTCCATCCCTGCCATGGGCAGGAACAGTTTCCACTATCCCAGGTTGCTCCAAGCCCTGTCCAGCCTGGCCTGGGGCACCTCCAGGGATCCAGGGACAGCCACAGCTGCTCTGGGAATTCCATTCCAGGGCCTCCTCACCCTCCTAGGCAAGAATTTCTCCCTAAAATCTCCTTTCCCAGTATGCTGAGCTGTGTCCCACTGGTCAGGCACACAACACAAACCACGAAAGCTGTTTTGATTTCTTTTCAGAGCTGTGATGTAACACTGTGCCCTGCACTCTCCTGGGGCTGTATTAGTGACCCACACTCCCAGATTTGCTTTAATAATTCCTGTGGAAGTGCCAAAAGAGCATGAAGTGCTGGACTGTGACAAGGTTTGGGGTTTTGAGATTCCCAGGGAACAGATGGTTTAAAGACCTACTTTCTAAATGTGGAAACTGGGACATGTTCAGTGTGGTTTTTTTCTTTTACCATTTTGCCTTTTTTTTTTTTTTTTTTTGCACTTGTTTCATGCATCTGCTGGGTTTCAAATGTGGGTTTTTATAGCTCTCATTAGCGTGTATTTACTCAAAATCAACTAGGAATCCACATCTTGTAGGAAACTTAGAGGGAAAAAGCGACATTGGACTTGATAGCATCCTGCTTGGGTTTTGTATCATAACTATTTCACACAACAAGGGTTCAGCACTTGCAGAAAAGCACATTGTGACAACATTTTTTTAGCTTGTTTGTCTTTTTCTCCAGCGCTAAGCCTGGCCCAGCAGGTGTAAAATGCTCTGATTGTTAAACAACCTGGGAATGTCAGGACATGCTGTTGCTTTGCTGTATTATTAATGAGGTTGTTAATCTACTTTTCTCTCCAGAAAAAGGAGAGTCATTCCTTTGGAGCAGATTTCTGTTGATTTCCAGCAGCTGTGTAATCTGTTCAGTGGAAATGGTGCTGGATTTTCTGCCCCGTTTGCATCAGTTTTGTGTTTATTAAAAATCAATCCTCCCTTGCTGCGTGGGAAGTCAAATGTGATTTGTATAATTGATAGAACCTCGCTCAGGTTCACGTTAAACTGAGGAAGTGCACGAATTCGAAGTTGAATATAATCATTATATTTGTAGTTACAAGCCTAAAAGTGATTTCCTAGTGAAGTTCCCAGTTTTTCCACATGGCTGAGTAGGGAACACACAGGTGAACACATCAGAACCACTGGAAGTGATGAATTTGGGGTGATCCCTGGTGTTGCCTCTAAGATATATTCAAGCACTACTATTTTAAAATAATGAGTTGAGCAAGGATTTTCCAAATCCTGGAGATTTCTGTGTTCTGAGAAAATGTAGGGTTTCTGCTGCAGTTTTTGAAATGCAGAGAAGCAAATCTGGCTGTCAAGTGCTCTGCAGTGGCAGGGTTGGTCCTGGATCCTCATCTCTCAGGATCAGCTCAGTTGAATGGAATAAACTCTATTTTTCTTTGCTCTTTCTGGACAATTTAAATGAATCTCACTCCTCAGCCAGACAAGTGAATTTTGTGAGTGAAACTAGCTTGGACAATGCTCTCAGGCACAGGGTGGGATTGTTGGGGTGCCCCGTGTGGGGTAAGGAGCTGGACTTGATCCCTGTGGGTTCATTCCAGCTCAGGACATTCTAAATTTCCATTTAAACTAAGACTTTTACATTCATTTCTTTTTAATTTTAATAGATGAGGCGTGGAGAGCAACTGGTGGCATTTCCTCCCTTCTTGTGGGAGGACTTGTTATTCTGCCATTTTTCTGAGGGGACTTTTCCCACCATTCCTCTGAGGAGGTTTTTGCCACTTTATTTTGGTCTTGTGGGTCCATTCCAACTCAGGACATTCTAAATTTCTCTTTAAGAATTTTACATTCATTTCTAGAAGAAACCTGTTTAATTTTAGTACCTGGGGTGTGGAGAGCAACCAGTGGCGTTTCCTCTCTCCTTGTGAGGAGACTTCCTGCCATTTCTCTGAGGGGACTTTTCCCTCCATTTTTCTGAGGGGATTTTCCTGCCATTTCTCTGAGGGTTTCTTTATCCGCCATTTCTCTGAGGGGACTTTTCCCACCATTTTTCTGAGGGGACTTTTCCCACCATTTCTCTGAGGGGACTTTTCCCACCATTTCTCTGAGGGGACTTTTCCCACCATTTTTCTGAGGCGACTTTTCTTGCCATTTCTCTGAGGGTTTCTTTCCCCGCCATTTTTCTGAGGGGACTTTTCCCGCCATTTTTCTGAGGGATTCTTTCCCCGCTATTTCTCTGAGTGTTTCTTTTCCTGCCAGCCATTTTTCTGAGGGGACTTTTCCTGACATTCATCTGAGGGTTTCTTATTCCACCATTTCTCTGAGGGGACTTTTCCTGCCATTTCCCTGAGGGTTTCTTTTCCCGCCATTTCTCTGAGGGGACCTTTCCCGCCATTTTTCTGAGGGGACTTTTTCTCGCCATTTCTCTGAGAGATTCTTTCCCCGCCATTTCTCTGAGTGTTTCTTTTCCCGCCATTTTTCTGAGGGGACTTTTCCTGACATTCATCTGAGGGTTTTTTTTACTGCCATTTTTCTGAGGGGACTTTTCTTGCCATTTCTCTGAAGGGACTTTTCCCGCCATTCTTCTGAGGGTTTCTTTACCTGCCATTTCTCTGAGGACATTTTTTTCCTCCCTTTTTCTTTTGACCCTCCATTTATTTTGACCCTTTTTCCCCCACAGCTGGTACGTGATAATGCAGATCTTCGTTGCGAGCTTCCTAAGCTGGAGAAACGCCTTCGAGCTACGGCAGAGAGAGTCAAGGCCCTGGAGAGTGCACTGAAGGAGGCCAAGGAGAACGCCATGCGCGACCGCAAGCGCTACCAGCAGGAGGTGGATCGCATTAAAGAGGCCGTGAGAGCCAAAAACATGGCCCGGAGAGCACACTCTGCCCAAATTGGTGAGGACATGGAGCTAAAGGGGCTGCCCACGTGCTCCAGGCTCGCTGGGGGTTGAGTGGGGGGAGTAAAGCACAGGGGATGCTTCCAGGGATTTTCAAAGGCCTCGCTTTTTTTTTTTTTTTTTTTTTCCTATGGAATCTGCCCCACCTCGAGTTGAAAGAGGCTCTGCTGTTCCACTGGGTGAATAAAGGGCATAATGGGTCTTGTGTGCCCTTCTAGTGACCTGAAAACTTGTCTCCTTAAATTAGTCGCTGACTTTCTTCCTCCTCCTCCTCCCCCCACACGCTCTCACTCTGCTTTTATTCTTTCCTTGCCTTTCTGGACCTTGTCCCTTTCTCTTTTTTCCCCCTGATTACTCCTTGATGTGATTTAATTCCAAAAAAATCTTCCTTTGTAATTCACATATTGATATATTTCCGAGGCACAACGTAATGTGTCCACAGCACAGAGGAATGGGGCAATTCCTGGAGTGATTTGTTGGGATTGCTAAAGGAGAATGGTTTAGAAGGAGATGACAACATTGGGGTATTCAATCCTGAGGGAGAATAATGCAGCACAAAGTGTCACCTACTGAATGCTTCCTCTTGTAGGGAGCCATCCAAGCTTTGTCTTGAATCTTCTGGAATGGTGTAAATCGGACATTAAAAGTGCCTCACTGCCCACCAAGTGACTTCCCTCTGTTGTTAGACAGTCCATAATCTTTGCAGATCCAATGCATGGGAATGTGGAAGAGCTGTGCCAGCAGGAAAAAGGAACTTCCAGCAGGAAAATAGACCAGGGTGTATTTGTTGTTGGCCAAGGCAGGGAGTGCTGCGTTTCTGCACAGCTGCATTAGAAACCACGCTGCCAAGCCCAGCTCTGAGCTGGGAAACAATGGGCTTTCCCTCTTTGGAGAAGGGGAGGTGGAAAGCTAAAATGTGAAAGCTAAAATGTCATCGTTTGGTCCCTCCTTTCCCTCTGCAGCCAAGCCCATCCGCCCTGGGCACTACCCGGCGTCGTCCCCGACGGCCGTCCACGCCATCCGAGGGGGAGGGATGTCCAACTCCAGCTACTACCACAACACCAAATAAACGAGAGGTAAGGCCAGAGTAACTGACTCACCTCTTCTCCCACTGAGCACTCAGTTCCCTCATATTTCATCTTGCTTTTTAGGAGACCCACGGTAATTTTTTTTTTTTTCCCTATTTTTAGTAGTTGTTTGCTGATAATTACAATACTCGTTAATGGAGTGCCTGTGAAGAGGCTTTGCTAGCTGCTGAGGAGAGGTTTTATTTTAATGACTTAGCACTTAAAATTTTTTTAAAAAGCCACTCTGCTATATCTGGACCAAAATTCACACATAGAAGTATGAAACTCGTGTGGTAAAATTACAGTTCCAG
The DNA here is from genome assembly GCF_052056855.1 of Sturnus vulgaris. NCBI lineage: Eukaryota > Metazoa > Chordata > Aves > Passeriformes > Sturnidae > Sturnus > Sturnus vulgaris. The sequence continues at coordinate 39,998,544 of NC_142249.1, forward strand.
AGGTTCCTTCTGCCAGCATCATCTTCTGCTTTCTGTACCACGGATGTGTTTCCATGTTGGGATATTCCAGCCTGGGATAGGGGTAGAGCAGCTGTCAGAGACATCTCCAAATTTGAGTGTCACCATTTGGCACACTTTGCACTCTTAGTTCTCTTCATGAAAAAAAAAAAACCAAAACAAACCAACTCTAAATATTTTACTTTAATTGCCAGGGCTTGAGGGTTTCTCCTAAGCAAAAGATGAGCAACATATTCCCAGGAGACTGTTCCATGGACTCCATCCTCCCATTTCTTTCTTTAAGTGCTCATTATTGGAGAGATTTTATATCTGCATTATTTTAGATGATCACTTTATGCCACAGACATGCCAAGAGCTGCATGGCAGAGAGTGGCTGTGAAAAGCAGCCTGGGGACAGCAAACTTGTGCCTCCAAGTCTGGCTTTTTGCCCTCCTTGAGGATTAATTCTGTCTCATGACTCTCTTCATGGTCTGTGGTCTCCTGGAGGCATTCTTGGGTTTTTTAGCTTTTTTTTTGGGGGGGGGAATGTTTCACATCAGGCTTGCATGCCAAGCATCCATCACGCCACACTCAAGCTGTTATTGTGCTGGGGGATTGTTCCTGCTCATTGTGTTTGCCATGAGCTGCCAGCAACAAATATTTCCTCTGGGGATAAATTAGGGCAAGGCTTTGCTGAGTGGTTTTGTCCAGTCTGGTCTGAAATTGGCTTTTCCACCTCAGGAGTGAGGTGCCTCTGTCCATCTGCTTCATTGCATTCCCACCTCTGTGACCTGGCAAAGAGTGGGATCCAGAGCCTTGTCAAAGATTTCTAAACATTTCTTCTAACAGCTACTCTGAGGGCAAAAAAAGCTGCCACCTGCCCCAAATAAATGCACCTTTAATTTACCAACTGCACTGAAATGAAGAGCCAGACTCAAACAGGCCACACATGGCAAGTGAACAACTGTAGATTAATTAAAGGTATTAATAAAATAACCACACTTCACACCAGAAGGGTTTGGAATAACAAGGCAGGACTGTGGAAGTCAAGAAGGAGCAATCAGGAGACATAAAATACTTCAGATATTTCACATGCTGAGGTTTAGATTTGAGGGCTGTGGAGATGAGCAGGTTCAGGCCGTGTTGCAGAGGAGCACCAGGGAAAATGAGGCTGGAGAAAAAGAAGATGGAAGATCTCAGGAAAAACTGGATAAAATTAAGGACTTGGGGTTTCTGGAAAAAATTAGGAAAAATCTGAAACCCAAATGGCAGCCCTGCTGGTTGGAATGAAACAATTTCAACAGTGTGTTGTAGATTTGATTTTCTGCTCACATCCAGAAATAAATGTGGAAGGTGTAGTCCAGGAAGGCTGGGAAGTGATTGGAGAAGGTCAATTCTCCTCAATTTTGGTCCTTTGGTTAAGAATTTTATTGGCAAATCCCAACTATTTGGCTGCCAAAGTTGGGAGTATCTGAGTAATCTGAATTCTGAGCTTGGATAGAAATCCAGGGGTCTGAGTAAGGGTGCTACCAGTGCAGGGAAAACTTCATCCAGATTATTTCCTGATTATTGTTGAGACATTCCTGTGCTCTGCAGAAAGTGCTTTGGAATGGTGCAGTTCTACCCAGCTGGAACTAAAACAAAACTTTCTTTTAGAGTCATTTAACAGCAGAGAAAAAAAAAAAATTGAGGTCCCTATTTCAACATTTGCTGAGGAGAGATTTATCTTGTGTTCATTCATTATTCACCAGAAAGATAAAAGATACTTAATGCTGTTAGACTGATCAGTGGTTATGATTGATTAACCCAGCAGATGGAAGGGAAAGAAATGTGGGTTTTAATAAAATGTCTACTGTGCATATATAAAATTACGAAGTATATTTTTATCATATTATCACGATATTATAAATAAAATATTTTAGATATTTCTGTAAACATTTTTTATATGTGTATATATATCAGGCAAATATCTCTGTCAGGAGACACAGAACAGAAGGATTGGTTTGAATTTGTATTTTTTCATCCTTTTGATCTGTAATTTTCAAACTCTGCTGCTGTTACTCCCCCCCCCTTTATTATAGGAGATAAAAGAGAGAAACACACACAGCAGTTCTTCAGCACATCCAATGAGCCAAAAGAAAAATCCTATTAAAGGGGGGAGAAAAAACCAAGTTAGACCTTTAGATAAATGTTTGGATGAGCCATAATTCCAGGCTATAGGTGGCAGAGAGTAAATTCCATCAGGAGAATTGGCTGCTTTTGTGAGACCCAAATTCCATCATTTTTTACAATGTGGCCGCGGGTTCATCTCTTTGCTTTCTGCCCACCCCATTTGGGTGCTCTGCTTTCTAATCCCCTCAAAACTCACTAATTTTTCTCTTTTTTATTTTTTTTTGCTCTCTCTGGCAGGTCAGTTCCACTTAGCATGTTAAGGACTGTCATTAAGCCACATTACTTTATTTTTTTTAATTTTTTTTTAAATTTTTTTTTTTTTTTGGCCCCTCTCCGACCAACCACGTCCTGTCCATCCCGCGCTTCCCACGGCTCCAGGTACTCCGAGCTTCGTAGGATTTCCACGTGTACAGAAATGTCCAGCTCAGCTCCTCCAGATCCCTGTACAGTGTCTGCAACATCCCCACCTCAGTAAGGATGAGAGGGAGTCTGCCACTCCGAATTCCACGAGCCCTTGGCGCTGCTTAGGTTGGGGCTTCTCCACTCAGAGTGACGCTTTTCTTTTTTATTTATTGATTTATTTATTGTTTTCTTTTCCGAGTTCTCCGTTGGCATCGGTAATTCCCGACTTGTGGCATCGAGGAATTAATTATTCCGTGACCAAGTGCCATCAAAGGCAGGTGATTGTGCTCTGTCATGACTGATTTCCCTGTATAATATACATATTATTTTATATTTTTAGGGGATGAAAATGTGCTGCTATGTGGTTTAATTTTACTGCTTAACATTTTCAGAAGGAAATTTCCCCAAAGAACCATTTGTAATATCCTGATTTAAAAAAAAAAAAAATCTTCGGACTGTATAAAATAACCTTTATTGCAGTACCTGGTAAAGAACAAATGGGATGCAGAGAAATCTGTTAGTATAGACCTAGGATTTGAAGTTTGGTATTTCCATGAATTTATCTGTGTGACCTGTTTTAAAAATTAAGCTCCTATTTCCTTGTAGTTCTCCCTACAGTGGTGGCTTTTCCTGGAGTGGGATGGCTTAGCCCACATGTTTGTAAGAGTTGTTCCCTAGGAATTTTTGGAAGGATTTCAGAACGCTGTGGAATTCTTGCCTTGGAAAATCCGACAAGCATCTCCCCCCCTCCCCCTTTGCCCAGACAAGCCCCGATCTGTTCACACCGGAATTCAGATCCCGGAGGGAACAAAGGAAAATAAAATCCCTCAAACTCTTCCTTCAAAAAAAAAATCCAACAGGAGGTGAGACTTGTACACTCGAGCTATCCTTTGCAGACCAAATTTGGGATTTATTTTATTTTATTTGTTTTATTTTGTTTTTTTTTTTTGCTGGGATGTGAGGAGCACATTGCCAGGGGAAGGGAATGTCTTTCTAAGCCACTCTATCCACTCATCCTACGGAAGGGAAGGAAAAGCCTTCCTTGGATCTCTCACACAGCAAATTTCCTTCTTCCCAGCAAGGGGGCACTGGAATTGTGGAATTGCTCTGGGAAGGTTCTGCTGGCAGGCAGAAGGTGCTGCTGCTGCTGCTCCTCCTCCTCCTCCTCCTCCTCCTCCTCCTCCTCCCTGCACATCTCCTGGGGCAGGTGGGACTCCAGGAAGCTGGAATTGCAGGAAGGCTCCGGCCGAGCGTAGCCCTCTGGTTTTGCAAACGTTTGCTCTTCTTTAATTTGAGATTGATTGGGAATTTTTTTTTTTATTTTTAATTTCTGAATGTGTAGATAGCGCTTCAGTTCCATAGAGCGTTTTGGAAGATTGTGAGTTGACTTTAGATATTTTTTTCTACTGAAATTAGGGTGTTGTGAAGTAAGTTGAACTTAAATTAAGTTTCGTTTTTTGCTTTTTGGGTTTTTTTTTTTTTTAATGTTGCACTATTTTGGGGAAGCATTTTGCTAAACATATTTAATGAAGTTGCAGATTTGCATGTATTTAATTTATTTTGTATTTTCCAAAGTTTTATATTTTCTTTCGTTACGTGCATGTGCACTGCCAGAAGAATGAACTGTGAACTTGCCATATGCAATCTTTAATAAAATCACTAACTCAGAACTACTCTGTGCTATCTTACCAGCTGCTCAGAGCTGAGGTTTCTACTAAGAATTAATAATCCTCTTGTTTTAGTTCTGGAAAAAGATCCCAAACTTATTTGCTGCCCAAGATTATTTTTTTTGTACTGTAGGCAAATTTTTTGTTGCGTCTCTCAGAGTTTGCTACGGAATTCTATTGTAAATGCAGCATTCACGACAACAAAAAGGAATTTTTTTTTTTTTTGGGGGGTGGGGACAGCTCCCTGCAGCTTGAGGGAGAAGTGAACTTGGACATCTCTTCCTCGTGCTGGTGCTGATCAGCCAGTCAGTGCCACCAGCAGCACAACGACGAAGCTTCTCCAAGTTCCCTTCCACACCAACCCTGCAGGAGGAATTCCAGCAAGGCCCCAAAGATGCCTTAGGCTAAAATCCTCAAAATGAAATGCCTGAGAGATTGGATGATTGTGGAAATGGTGAATTCTCGGTTGAACATACTCTGCTTGTATCTATCCTTATTTTTGAAGCCTATTTGAATTAGGCAGCCTTCAGTTTGTATGGCGTGTTGTATATTCGACTTTTGTACCATTTTTAAGGCTTTCACATTTTATATCTGGAAAGGAAAAACCACACATCTGCTCTGCAGAGATCAGAACCTGTCTCTTGCTCTTTCCTGACCCCCATCTTCCTTTCTTTGCTCTTTGAGTGTTGTGTTCTATTTATTTCCAGGCTCATTTTTAAAGTTGTGGTTTGTACAGCGCAAATGAAATTTCACGTCGAAAAATGTCACGCATGGGACAAAGTGGGGTGGAAATACCATTCCCGAATGGAAAAACGGATTTCAGATGGAATTAAAGTGCATATTCTTCTTTTTTGCTAGTAATTGAAAAGTATTTCTGGCTCACTCGAGCTTTTCTTAATGATATGTTCAAATATCTTGTGTTTGTCCTTGAGTTCATGTTTCATTGACTTGTTTTCTGAAAAGGAAGGGAAGTTTTAAGCTTGGAAAGACCTTGGCTGATGCATTTTTAAGTTTTGTATTAAAGCCATCAAGGGTGAGAGTTGGATTATCCTGAGAACTTAAAAATAAGTCACCAAAATTTTTTTTGCTACAGCAATTCCTGCCCACAGAGCCTTGAGTAGCTTTTCAATTTCACTTTATAAAGCCTAATGGACCAAGATGCACATTTGCCTGAAATCTTGATAAATTACAAGATCATGGAATGGTTTGGTTGGAAAGGATTTTAAAGATGAGCTGATTCCACCCCCTGCCATGGGTATGGACATCTCCCACTATCCCAGGGTGCTCTAACCTGGCCTTGGACACTTCCAGGGATCCAGGGACAGCCACAGCTTCTCTGGACACCCTGTGCCAGGGCCTGCCCACCCTCACAGGATTCCTTCCCAATATCCCCTCTAACCGTGCCCAAAAGCTTAAAAAACCCAAATTTTAAAACCCAAGATTTTTAATTTGACGAATCGTTTAAATAACGACGATGAAAGTCCAAAAGAAAAGGGCTCACCCCATTCCCGTTGCTGGAGGAGAAATACCTCACATAGCCATGACTGAAGTACTCCTCCATGGCAGGGGATTCAAAAAGGGAAAACAAACGGGCAGGATAATCGGAATCTCTCCCCTTGCTCTGACTTTTGTCCTCTCCGTGCCTGTAGGAGCGGCCCCATCCGCTGTGCGGGATGGCAGCAGCGCCCCGCTGGCTGTGGGGGAGCCGCGGGGCTGAGGCGTTCTGTAGATTTAGCCCTGTCTAGTTTGTAAAGTGTGTAACGTGTACTGCAGATGTGTATTCTCCGGGCTCTATGTATCTTTGCAGTAGTGTTCGATTTAGGAGAAGAAAAAAAAAAAAACAACCAAACAAACAAAAAAAAAAAATAAATGGTGGACACGTTTTGCTGGTAACAATGGGATTTTTTTTTTTTTTTTTTGCCGTTGCATCAGATGATGCTGAACTGTATTAAATTCTCTGAACCCTCCTCCTCCCCCCAGCCCGTGGAGAGAAGTCTTTTATCGTCGTGCTGAAGTTCTGTCGGAGATGGATGGATACACTGGCAGACTGCATGATGTATCATTCGAAATCCGTTACAGTGGAAAATAAAAGTGAACTGAACTCTGCCGTGTGCGCCTGGTGTGACACGGGACAGGGCACTCCGTGCAGCACTGACAGCTCTGTGGGACAGGGCCAGCACCCAGGGGACGCCTGGAGCTGTCACACGGCGTGCTCAGGGTGGGGATTGCAGGGAAACGTTCTTCCCCAGAGGGTGCTGGGGCTCCCCAGGGAATGGGAACATTCCCAGAGCTCCAGGAGTGTTTGGACACAGCAGGGATGGCCAGGCTGGGATTTTGGGGTGTCTGTGCAGGGACAGGAGATGGATCCATGATCCTGTGGGTCCCTTCCAGCTCAGGATATGAGTGACCCGTTCAGTGGAACCGCATTCCAAAGTGGGTCGAGTCCACTGAAACCCACAACAGCTCTGGGTTTCAGCTTTCCTCCTAAACCTGTACAAAGTCATTCACAGAGTGATCAAATCCCACACTGGTTTGGATTGGAAGGGACCTTAAAGCCCATCCCACCCCACCCCTGCCATGGTCAGGGACGTCTTCCACCATCCCAGGCTGCTCCAAGCCCTGTCCGACCTGGCCTTGGACACTGCCAGGGATCCAGGGGCACTAATTAAAAGATTTGGGTGACTGGGGAGAGAACATAACAGAATTTTTAATTTTTTTAATAAATAATTTAATAATCTCTACTGCTTCTCTATGGATATATTCCTTCTTCCTCCTCTTTTTCATTAGCCTGGAGGATGACAGGGAGACTCTCCCACTTCCCCTGTGCATGTATTTTCATTTTTATAGGAATATTACACTCACTTTATGTAATGGAGTAGAAATTTGTGTATCCTCGCCACTTCCCTAAAGTCATACTCGGGAGGTTTAGAAACAGCTTATTTCCGGTAATTATTACTCTGAGCATTTCTCAATTAAATCATTACTTTTCTCCTCAGCAATGCAAATTCTGAGCATTCCAAGGTTTCTATAGGAATGGACTGCTCTTTTTTTTTTTTCTTTTGCTGCTGAGTAGACTCTTAATGAGGTTTATATGGTTTTTGCACCATAAAAACATAAACATTTAGAAATCAGTCCAGTATAATTTGGAGTCGATTATTAAAAATGATGAATACATTTTGGACCGTGATACATTTTGGGTTCAGTGTATGAGAGGCTCTTCCTCACCCTCTGAGAAGCTCCTGCAGGATGACGATGGCTCCACCCTGCAAGAAGAAGCTTTCCAGTGTAGATAGTTTATATTAATGAGAGCAGATGGGAAGTCCAAACATTCCCCAAAAGTCCTGCGGAGGAAGGCAAACACTGCAGGGTGCCAGAGCTTTTTCCATGAGTCAAAAACTACTCACCCTTCAAGATCTCCCCGATAAAGCTCATGCCTGGAGGATGAACTCAATTAGAGAGCAGACTGTTTGCAAGCGTATCCCTACAATTTCGCTTTCGGAATGTGGGATTGCAGCAGTTAATTAACTCTATGAAAACAGCGCAAATTACCGTATCCATTTCCAAGATCCACCTTTCGCAAGAGCTCAGCGAAAACAAAGGAATGGGAGTTACATCCCTAGAAAAAAAATACTCACCGCCAGGCTGCCGCTATTGATTCAAACACTTCTTAGCTCAAAGTGAAACACTTTAAATTTACCTCCCAGCAGAGGCGACCGCAAGGGAAGCTGCATTTATCCTAAAATGAGGATATTCGGGATCAACATCCCGGTGATCACCTTGATGCGCTCTGATGGAAAACTCATGTGTGGGTCCCGTGGGCAGGGGGTACCGGGGAAGTTTCAGCTCCAAAGATCCCGGGGAGGTTCGGGAGCCTCCCCCTGTCCCCCCGCAGGTGTGCGGGTCCCGCCCTGCCCGCAGGTGCCACCGCCCCGGGGCGGGCACGGCGAGTCCGAGCCTCCCGCTCCGCCCCGGCCCCTCCTCCGCCCGCCCTGCCCGCACTGCCGGGACCAACATCCCTCTGTCCTGCTGTCCTGCTGCTCCCGTGTCCCGCTGTCCTTCTGTCCTGCTGCTCCCGTGTCCCGCTGTCCCGCTGTCCTGCAGTCCCGGTGTCCCGGCACGGAGGGTGAGTGCGGGGAAGGGGCCGGGGAGGGGAGAGCCGAGCGGGCTCGGGGCTGCGGGTCCCGCTCTGCCGCCCCAGGTGATGCTGAGCCCCGGCGGGAGCGGGCACAGGGAAGTGGCACCGGAATCTGGGGGTCCCCAACCCCACAGGTGGCACCGGAATCTGGGGGTCCCCAGCCCCACAGGTGGCACCGGAATCTGGGGGTCCCCAGCCCCACGGGGAGTGGGAGCTGACACCGAAATCAGTGTCCTCAGCCCCACGGGGAGAGAGAGGTGGCACTGGAATCCGGGTGTCCCCGGTCCCACGGGGAGTGGGAGCTGGCACTGGAATCTGGGTATCCCGAGCCCCATGGGGAGTGGGAGGTGGCACCGAAATCAGAGTGTCCCCAGCCACACCGGAGGGCAAAGTGGCACCGGAATCTGGGTGTCCCCAGCCCCACAGGGAGTGGGAGCTGGCACCGGAGTCTGGGTGTTCTCAGTTCCACGGGGAGAGGGAGCTGGAACTGCAATCTGGGTGTCCCCGGTCTCAAGGGGAGTGGAAAATGTCACTGAAATCAGGATGTCTCCAGCCCCAGCAGTTTTGGGGAGTGGGAGGTGTCACCAAAAGAGGGTGTCCCCACGTTTTGGGGCACAGGAGGGAGCACCAAAATCAGCATGTCAGCAGCTCTGGTGGTTCTGGGGGAGAGGGAGGTGGCACTGAAAACAGTGACTGTTTCGGGGAGCAGAGCATGGCACGTAAATCCAGGTGTCCCCAGCCACACGGGAAGCAGGAGGTGTCACCAAAATCAGGGTGTCCCCAGCAGCTGTGGCACTGGCAGGAGGAGCCGGGCTGTGGGAAGCGCTGGGTGTGCAGCGTCAAGTGCCTGGGACCCAATTCCCAGGCTGTGTTTAACAGGTCCCTTGTAAAAGTGCAGTTATTACACCTCTCCTGATGATTATAGAGCTGTAAAAAGAACTGGGCTCCGTGTTCCACAGGTGTGGACGCCATCCTCGGGCTCTTTAGTGGTGGGGCTTCACCGTAGGAAGTGACAGAACACGATAAAAATGTACTTAGGGCAGCAAAAACTGCGAGTGGAAAATACAAGCTGCCCACCGTGAAGGCTGCAGAAGGATTTTGGATAAGGGCCTGGAGTGGCAGGACAAGGGGGAATGGCTTCCCACTGCCAGAGGAAAGGGATGGATGGGATATTGGGAAGGAATTCCTGGCTGGGAGGGTGGGGAGGCCCCTGGATTCCTGGAAGTGTCCAAGGCCAGGTGGGAAAGGGTGTGGAGCAACCTGGGCTAGTGGGAGGTGTCCCTGCCCAGGGCAGGGGGTGGACTGGGATGTGTTTAAGGTCCCCCCCAACCCAAACCATCCTGTGATCCTATAAAAGCACACGAGCAGCTGCTGGGCCGCCCCTGGCAGGTTGGAAAGGCGCTGATTTTTAGCGTGGTGTTTTTCTTCAGAACGGACACAGGCTCGTGGTACCTATTCCTGGTATCCAGCTGCATATCCTCGTGCTGAATCCGCCTGTAAATCCCTTGGGACAAGAGCCAGCAGTTTTGTGGGAGATTCTGGGGATCCCGGGCACCGAGGGCTGGGTTCTGTGTGAGGTCCTGGGTGTTCTGCTGATGCAGGGAATGAAAACAGTGCTGGGCTTGAGGAGCGCGCGTGGTTCACACAGATAGGAGCGGTTTGCAGGACCCAGCTGGTTGATTCCTGGGGGCAGTCTCAGGAAAATGGGATCGTGTGATTTCCCGTCTGTCAGAGGGGGTAACACAGGCAGAGATCAGAGCAGTTGCAGAGCCGTGTGCTGCAGCCTCCTCCAGAAATGCCCTGCTGGTAATCCCAGATGCTTAGAGAGTGAGTCAAGTTTCTCTCCCTCAATAAACATGTTTTTGTTTAAAATCATAAAATATTAAGTGTCGAGATCTCTGTTTCCCAGGTCAGTTTTGAACCTCTAAGTTTTCAAGCTTCCCCTGTGACTTTGAACCTCCCCCACTGTCACACCTCTGCTTGGATGAGTTTTTAAGGAAAGGACAAAAAGATGAAAAGGTTTGTGCTGACAAAGAACAAAGTTTGAGAACGCACAGATCAGCTCAGAGAAGGAGAACTCAGAGCTGACTCTGTCCCTGTTTTGTGTGTCTGTGTCCCCTTGCCCAGCCAGGCCCTGTACCTGCAGTGCAGGTGAATTCCAGAGGTAATTGCAGAGGGATGTTTTATGGCACGGAGCAGGGGAGTTGTCCAGGTTGTTCCACAGCTTGGTGATTCATCAACCTCTGCATGGTGATATTTTACTCTTCAGTCAGCCCACAATTAACTCAGTTACCAGAGTTCCCCCCCTTCCCGCCCTGCCTTCCTTGCTTTAAGTCAATTAGTGCTTCCCAGCGTGATAATTGCTGTGCTGCAGCCACATCCTCTCGGTGACATCCATCCCTTCCAGAGGGGATCGTCTGCAGCCTGGAGCCTCAGCAGGGCTCTGTGTCCGAGCTTTGACATCTGGGTGATGTTCACTGTCAGGAGCTGGGAGATCCCATAATCGGCTTACACGGGATGGATCCCATGGGATCCTCGGGACACTTGGGATGAATTCCCTTTGTCTGGAGGAGGAGGAGGAGGAGGAGGAGGGAAAGCACGGCCAAGGTGGGGGGGATGTGGTGGCTGGGTCAGGGAGGTGATTGTTATTGGCACCCTGAGGTGCTGCAAGGAAAAAAAATCCATTTTAGGCACCTTGTCCTGCACCCTTGGGAGCTCTGTAGGGGAGACATCTCTGCCTTGTAAACTCAAGGTTGAGCAGGTTATCCCAATCTCTTCCTGCTTGGTTTTCCATTTTCCCAAATTTCAGGGGTGGGAGAAGAGAGAGGGAATATTTCCTTTTATCCTGTTTATATGGTTGTGGTAATTAGGTAGGAGAACCCTGGCTGGAATCGGGAGTTACAAGCTCGAGTTACAAAGCAGAAGTCAAAATGGAAAATTCCCAACCCATGGAAAATTCCCTACCCATATCAGGGACTTGGAACAAAATGAGCTTTAAGGACCCTTCCAACCCAAAGCATTCTGTGATTAAAAATTAAAAAAAAAAAAAAAAAAAAAAAAAAAAAAAAAAAAAAAAAGGCACGAATTTTGATACTTCTGAAAATTCCCCTATTTTTTTTTTGTTTGTCTTTTCCAAAATCTGTGTTCCTCAATACTTTAATTCCTTTTCTCAGATCCATGGGCTGGATCTTATGGACTCAAAGGAAAGGAATGCTTCAGTTATTCCCATGTGTGCCTCAAAGGCCTCCTGGATGAGTTGCATGTCCAAGAGCTCAGAAGTGCTGAAAAGGCTCCTCTGAGACTTCCATGCCAATAAACTTCAGAAGGAAATTTCAGGTGGCAGCTTTCCTGAGGGATTGAGGCGGATTGAGTGATGCATGTGATGTTGGAATATTTCCAGTAATTGCTGGGAGAATCTTTTAGCCTAAAGAAGGAGATTTCACCTGGGCTTTGCACGTGATTTTGGCAGATTTTTGATCACCGTGGTCACTCCCAGTGCCAAATGCTGAAGGCCAGGTTGGACAGGGCTTGGAGCAGCCTGGGATGGTGGGAGGTGTCCCTGCCCGTGGCAGAGGGTGGAATGGGATTAGTTCAAGATCCCTTTCATCTGGAATTCCGTGATTTTAAGCGAAGGCTCAGGATAACCCTGGGCATTCCTTGTTTTCTGGCTGTGTCCATGAGCAGGGAGCACAAGCTCTGATCCAATAAAATGAGATTGGCATTTCTTGCCTGAAGACTTTTTCATGTGCCTGGGTCGAGCTACAAGATCAAATTCGGGGTAAAATGGTTTTCATTTGGGTTTTGCTTTGATGTTCAAAACAAATTCTGAACATTGTGTGAAACCTGCTTGGAATAAACTTCCAAACCCCATTGTTTGGATCATCTTATAGGTGTGGAAGTGGGGCAGTAAAGGATTAGAACCTGAGGTTTTGTGTTAAAAAAAACCAAAAACCCCAGAGAATCATCCTGGAACTGTTTGGGTTGGAAGGGCCCTTAAGGCTCATCCCATTCCCAGCAATTCCTGAAGTTTGGCCAGGTGGCAGAGGGGGAACCCAGTCCTGTCCTCATTGTTCTTCAGGGAAAATTGTGGTGTCATAAATTTAATGTTTCCACTCCCCAGTTCTCAATCCAGGGGAAGATCCACTCCATCCTTCTTTTTTTTTTTTTTTCCCATCTTTTATTATCCTGCATTTTTTTGTAACAGGAGTACCTGTTAAAAAAAAACAAAATAGGAAGAGATCCTTGCAACAACAGGGTGAAAAATCAGGTGCATGAATCGATTGGACATTCTGCTTCTTCAAAATGTTGAAATAGAGTTGTTGTCACACTCTTAATTAGTTTTGCCCATAAATTAGTGTGTCTGGGAGAACAATTGTCTTTCTTATGTCAAAATGTCCACGTTTTCCTGTAAAGAAATGTGGTTTTCTTCCTTGTAGCCCAGTTACCTGATTAATTCCAAATATTAGAGAGGCTAAGACTCAAATCTTGGTTTATATGGATTGAGAACTAGAAGTAATTCTAGGAGCAGACTTGCTTTAAGTTTAAGTCCAAAATGTTGTAATTTTTGCTTCTTCTTTCAAATTTAAGAGGCAAAAACCCCTGCAGGAAACACCATCTTTAATGGTGTCATAACAAATCCTTCCATGCTGCCTCCATGGGACCTTCCATCATGATTAATTCCAAATATTAGGGAAGCTAAGACTAAAATCTTGGTTTATATGGATTGAGAACTCAGAGTAATTCGAGGAGCAGACTTGCCTTAAGTTTAAATGCAAGATATTGCAATTTTTGCCTGTTCTTTCAAACTTAACAAGCAAAAAACCTTCACGAAACACCAACTTTAATGGTGTCATAACAAATCTTTCCTCGGTGCCTCCGTGGGACCTCCCAGCCCTGCAATCCCAGAGCGCAGGGTTGGAGGAGTTTAGGGCTGGGAAAGGAGCAGGACGCCATCCCGGGAGCTGCCTCTGGTGAATTCCTGCTGCCCCAGGGCACTTTTCTCCCCATCCTGGCTCAGCAGCAAAGACAGACAGCAGATGATGTCCCCAGCCCCCGGGATGTGCCTGCAGGGAGGTGATTACCCTGCTCAGGAGTCTAAACACGCAGATGGGAGCACTTAGCACTTAGAGTCATCTAATCCTCTTTTTTTTTTTTTTTTTTAATTTGGTTGGTGGGGTGAAATGCTGCCCTGGTTTTTGTCCTGATGTGAAGAAACCTGTTCTGGCAAATTGCACTAATTTAGAGCTCAGCTTAATACACTGAAATGGAGCTAAAAGCTTTGGAGAGCAGCAGCCTCGTGTGCCCCCACAGTGCCTCAAACTTTTTTTTCCAGGGGCTGGTTCAGCTAAAATGTCATTTAAGGCTGCACTTGAGACGTTTGGGTGCTTTGGGTACGAGGAGTTTTTGTGTCTTAGGTTTGGGCTTGGAGAGTGTGGCTGTAGCTGGCAGCGAAGAAAATTCATTTTATGGAATATCAGAGTTGGGAGGGACTCACAGGATCATGGATCCAACTCCTGTCCGTGAACAAACACCCCAAAATCCCAGCCTGGCCATCCCTGCTGTGTCCAAACACTCCTGGAGCTCTGGGGGGAAGAACCTTTCCCTGAAATCCAACCTAAAAATCCCTGGCCCAGCTCCAGCTCTCCCAGAGAGCAGAGGGAGCTCCACACTGGGATCAGGCTCCCCTCGGGTTTTTCTCCAGGTTGGACACTTTGTGGTTTTTTTGTTGTTTTTTTTTATGGCTTTTCCTTGGCTCTTAATTTCAGAGCATCAGGTGCCAGCCCTGTTTTCTGCCTGGGATCATCATTTTTCCTTGCAAGTTCACTGTGTCCATCTGCTGTGCCTGGTGGGAGTAATGAAACATTTTCCCAGGCTCATCCTTGTTCCTGTAATTCCTGCAGGATAATCCCAATCCCCTCCTTGGCTCTTTCAGGACAGAACATTTCAGCTGCTGGATCCCAGCTGGCCAGGGAAAACCGCTCCAAAAATTGGAATTTACTCCCAAGGCAGGTCCTCCTGTACCCATCCTTTAAAACTAAGCCTGCACATCAAAAATTCCAAAAATTCCGATTCCAGCAGTACCTCCCTCTTCAGAAAGGTTCAGGGCATCTCACCTGCCTCACGTGGATGTAGAGTCAGACCCGATGGTGTTTATATAAAATATCTAAAAATCGATTTCAAGTTGATTCATGGGACCCAGGAGCAGGGATCCTGCACAATGTCCAAACCAAGCCCAGGAGATGCTGGCACTGGGAAATTCAGATTTTCAAACTCCATGTGTGTGTAAGGGCTGAGGAATCTCCCCGTGCAGAGCTAATTCCAGCCTGGGGCTGCTTCCTGCTCCTCATAATTATTTTATTTTTCTCCGATTATTGCAACACTGCCTGATATCAATCTAGTCTGATAACATTCAAAATCCACAGCACAGGAAGGAGAAATTCTTTCAGTGTGAGGAACGACTTTTGCTGTGGGTTTTGATGTTTTGTTTTCTTCTTTCTTTATTTCAGCTTTTATTTATTTGTGTGTGTATATATATATATATACACATATATATACTGTCTCTATAATATTGTTTCTGTAGAATTGACTATTTGGCTTAATTTCTTTGAATGAAGGAACAGAAATTCCTATTTTTTCCTTTCCTTCGCTGTAATAATTCTCACATTTGGAGAGATTCCTGAGACTATGGTTAAAAAATTGACACTGGCACGATGTTCTCTAGTGGAGAAAACCTTAAAATAGGTGTTTATAATATTCATGAGGTATCCAAGAGCTGCGGATTTACAGCTGATCTGCACAGACTTGAAAATCTCTTTTCTGTGAAGCAATAAATGAAGTTAATAATTAGAGTACAATTAGGCCGGGATGATGTGTGTAGGATTTCTCCTTCAGTGGTTTCAGGAAATGAGAGATTTGGGGTGCAGGGCTGGGAGATTCCTTTGACTCTCCCCTCCAGCTGGGTGAAATATTCAGAGGAAGGTTTTGGTTGAACCAAGCTGCTAATTTAGCTAAAATCTGCATTTTTTTTTTTTTTCCCTTTATGAGGCAGAGGTGAGGCTGTCACTGCCTCCCTCGAGTGCCCCAGGCTCTGTGAACTCTGAGCTAAATCAAGCTGGAATTTGGGGCATTCCCCACCCATGAGTGGCCTGGGCTGGAAAAACTGATCCCAATCCCACTCCTGCCATGGGGCAGGGACACCTCCACCATCCCAGGATGCTCCAAAGCTGCCCTGGGACACTGCCAGGGATGCAGGGACAGCTCCTCTGGAAATTCCCCAAATTCCCAAATTCCCAATATCCATCCCTGCCCCCTGGCACTGGGAGCCATTCCCTGTGTCCTGTCCCTCCATCCCTTGTCCCCAATCATCTCCCTCCATCCTTCCTGCAGCTCCTTCAGGTGCTGCAAGGCCACAGTGAGGTCACCCCAAATCTCTGAACATTCCCAACTTTCCTCTCGGGACAGGTGCAGGATGCTCCTTGTGGGTCCTTTCCAGCTCAGGATATTGTAACCAAGCATATGAAAAATTCCAAATCAGGACACAGCAGTTTCTATAATTCATGGATTTATCTTGTAGAGAATCAAACCACAACTCCTTTTATTTTTTTCTTTTATTTTTTTAATTGTTTTTATCCCAGCTGCAATCACTCCTGGCTGTGACATTGATTGTTTTGTACCAACTCCTCACATTTATTTATCCCTCCCACCCACCTGCCAGGACTGGGAGCCTCATTCCTGAGCTGTTGTGAATTCCCAGGAAATGCTGGAGCAGCTTTGACTCCCTTTCCTGACCAGCCCTGGCTCAGAATTGCCCTGCTGGTTTGACAAATGATGCTTGGCTGGTGGCCAAGGATTGTTTGCTGTGCTCTGAGGCCAGGTTTCAGACGTAGAGAAAAAGATATCACTTAAAATTCCCTTTGCTCACGTATTTCAATGCCACAGGATTTATTTTTCCCCTGGCAGAACTCGGTGAGCCCACCAAGGGCGAGCTCTGTGAAAGGATGAGATGAGATTTGGATTTTTGATACAGAGAAATTTCTTTCCTCTTCTTCTTTTTACCAGGGTAACTGAAGTCACATCAAATATTTGAAATGTGTTTTTTGCTGGGTTGGGTAACATATGAAAGGAGCAGAATTTGTCTTTCTGCATCAGAATTTGGTTCTGTGCTTTGACTGGAGCCAGCTGGGACAGCAGATCTGATCTGATCAAAGGCGTTTTCCACTTCATTTCCATACCTGACCGTGTCTCCCTCAGCAATAAAACCTCAGGGTTTGTTCTTTGCAAGGAGGGTTTTTACTCAGGGAATGGTCAGGCATTGATGTGCTGGTGGGAGGGGATGAGTGATTGCTTTTGCATCTAAACTGCCTTTTCTCTTTATTTTAAATAAAACTTTTTTTTTTTTTTAAAGTGCATTCTGCATCAGGACTCCCGTAACAATCGATCACCCGAACCTCTCCCTTTGTATTTAAGCTCCTCTTGGGTTTTCAAACCTCAAACTCTCACCCCATCCTTGCAAAAGAATCCTTTAGGAATTGCAGCTGTAGGGTGGGACGCTGCCTCCCCAAAAGCTGGATGACAGAAGTGCCCTGGGATTGAAAGGAGCCGTGTTTTCCCTTCTTTTTTTTTTTTTTTTTTTTTTTTTTCCAAAATCCCAGGGCAAACACAGCTCCTCTGATGCCTCCGTTCCATCAGAAATCCCCCAGGAGCTGCAGCCTGGCTCAGGTTTTACCCACGGGTCAGCAGCTGAAGTCAGAGCTTTGGAAAATCCGAGCAGGAATAGAAAGGGAATGGGAGCAGAGGGTCAGAAAGGACCGGGACCAATTAGAGCTGGTTTTAAGGGTTGTTCTGCCTTGAAAAAAAAACCCTGTCCTGTGCTGGAAAATGTCACTGGACACATGAATTTCTCTATGAACGCCCTTTGTGTGCCAGGGGAAGGACAATTGAGGACAATCCCGGGATTTTGAGGGCGCTGGGGACGATCCAGAGGTGCCCAGCTGAGGATTTTTGGCAGCACAGAGGGAGGAGGGAACTTTTCCTCTCCTTTCTTTGCTTGGGGCAGCCCGGCTGTAATTCTGGGACAGCTCTGAGAGGAGCATTCAGGAATTCAGGAATTTAGAATTCAGGAATTCAGGAATTCAGAATTCAGGAATTCAGGAATTCAGCTCTGCTGTAATTCTGGGACAGCTCTGAGAGGAGCATTCAGGAATTCTGAATTCAGGAATTCAGCTCTGCTGTAATTCTGGGACAGCTCTGAGAGGAGCATTCGGGAATTCAGAATTCAGGAATTCAGAATTCAGGAATTCAGGAATTCAGGAATTCAGGAACTCAGCATTCAGGAACTCAGCCCTGCTGTAATTCTGGGACAGTTCTGAAATGAACATTCAGGAATTCAGAATTCAGGAATTCAGGAACTCAGCCCTGCTGTAATTCTGGGACAGCTCTGAGAGGAGCATTCAGGAATTCAGAATTCAGGAATTCAGAATTCCGAATTCAGCCCTGCTTTAATTCTGAGAATTCAGGAATTCAGAGGCGAAATTGGGTTTGGGTTTAACCTCAGGGCCTGGGGGTTTTGGGGAGGATGAACTGTGGGGTTGTTCCAGTTATGTTTGATCCAAAAAATCCAGGATATTTCAGGCTCTATCTGGATAATCACTCAGACTTATTATACATAATATTATTGCTAAACTGCTTTTTTTTTTTTTTTTCTGGCTCTGTGAATGGTGTTAATGTTCCACCTGGGTGCTTTAATTGTGGAATTCTGTGGATGCCTGATGGCTTTTCAAAACAGATGATGTCATTTCTAGGGTCTGGGGGTTTTAAACCCATATCCAAATTTTCTTTAATATTGCCAAAAATGCGGTGTTGCCTCTGTGAGGATGGCAAAGTCCAATCTGTGGCTCTCTTCCCACAGAAAGTTTCTTTTATTCTGTGTGGATAGAAATCTTTTTTTTTTTTTTTCCCCTCAGTTAATACCCAGCTAAGTGCAAAGCATATATTTATTAAAAATACATTTCTCCATGCAGCTTTGTGAGTAGTCTGACCACCACAGTGAAGCCATTACACGACAAACTCTTTTCAGAATAAAAAGGAATTTTTATTTGTGTGCTTAGCTGCCAAAATAAAGGGAACTGAGATCTCCTCTGAATTGCCAGGATTGTCTTAACTGGTTAAATCCATATTTACAACCTGGCCTGTGGTTAACCACCCCCAGATAAGATCATGGACTTGTCTCCCTGTGAGTGGAACAGGTGAGGGGTTGATGCTACAATTCCAATTTAAATCATTTTGTGCTTGATTTTATTTTATTTTTGCTCTGTGGCTTTGAGAGGGACTTGTTTCCAGTTTAGGAAATGTTTCTCCAGATAATCCATCGGGGCTGGGGACAGGGAATGAATGATTTGCCTTCCCTGACACTGCCCCGCCCCGTTTTCCTGCAGAGCTTCCATTAAAAAAAAAAATAAAAAAATAAAAAGCTGCAGTGTTTGAGGAGAATGTGCTAAACCACATGTCTGGACACATGTGAGAGGTGAAACCTGAAACTTGGCACTTCAGACACTTCTTAAGTCAACACAGCCAAAAGCAGCCCCAGCACAACTCTTGAACTGTTCCTGTTCCTGAGTTAGCCAGAAAAACAGAAAAAAATTCTTTCAAGCACCACTTTAAGCCCAGCTGTTCCTGTAAAGGTTCTTCAGTTTTCTCTGGAGTTGATCAGGTCAAGGTGAGATTTGGTTTTTGCCACCAGGGTCGTGTTTTAGTGCTTCTCGTTTTACACCAGCGTGTAAATGCACGGCCGTGTGTACAGGCTGAAAAAAAATGTTTAACATTTATCTAGAAATCGAGTAAAAAAATCTGTTACAAATCAATTCCCAGCAGTCAGATTGGGTGGGCAGATCAGGAGATTGTCCTCCCCCAGAATGGAACCCACACAAAGTTGCTCCGCAGAAGAAATCTGAAAAACAAGAAACTTTGCAAGCCTGGAGTAAAGTGTTGGTGTATTTTCATTTTTCAGAGTGGGCATTGAAATCGAGGATTTTGTTCTGAGCACCTGGAGGATTTGATTTCCATGGCAGGAATAGGAATTGTGTGGATTGTGGCAAGTGTTTTTCATTTTCATCTCCCCACCTGCTCGTAGCTTTTTGATGTTTCCTTCGTGTACTTTGCCAGATAATTTGATGCAGGCTGTGCACGGGATTTACATTTCTTTGCTCAGCCTCAACACCTGAATTCCAGACAGAGGAGGAACAGCTGGGACTGGGATCTGTTCCATAATCCCAGCATGGAGATTTTTATCCCCATGGGATGGGGATAAAAATGCGATTGTCTTTATTTTTATTTTTTTTTTATTTAAAGGTGACCACTGGATTCTGCCCCCCTCAAAGTTCACAAGTGCAGAAAATTGATTTTTTTTTGGAGCTACTGAAGGAGGAGGTTCAGCTCTGCTGGCTGAAACAAAAATCATTTATTTCTGTATTAATATGGGATAAAAGAATCCAAAAAAGCACAATGGTGTGAGGAGCAGATGGGGGAGCTGGGAAGGGGCTCAGGCTGCAGCAAAGGAGGATCCCGAGGGATCTTTTCCCTCTCTGGAATTCCCTGACAGGAGGGCACAGCCGGGGGGATTTGGGATCTTATCCCAGGGAACAGGGACAGGAGGAGAGGGAACGGCCTCAAACTTCACCTGGAAAAGTTTCAATTGGATATTTGGGAAAATTCCTTCGTGGAAAAGGTGCTCAGGTGGAGTCCCCATCCCTGCAGGGATTTCAAAGCCCTGTGGAGGTGACACTTTGGGACTCGATGGTCTGAGATGGATTTTCCATCCTTAACATTTCTAATCTTTATTCCAAATCGCTAAAAATAGCCTGGATTTCCCGGAGCGCCGTTCCCTCGGTGGCTTCCGTGCTGTGTCTTATTCCCATCGCGTTTTATTTCTCTCCGTGATGAATTTTGGACCCGATCCTTGTGGGATTTGGCTCCCGCCTGGGCAAATAAATTCCCGATAGGAGATGCTTGGCAAATTCCCAGCTCCTGCTGTTCCCACAGCCAACCTGGAAACGGGTGGGGGCAGAGGAGAAAAAGATTGCCTGCTGGAATGGCAGCTCATCAAAGGGCCGGGGAAATCTATAAAACGAGCAATAAAATTCCTTTGCAAGCTTCAGGTTTACTCCTTTTACTACTGCAGGAAGATGCTCGTGATGTAATAGACGTAAAACGTGAGGCTGTGTGCGGAATTTGGGATTTGTTCTTTGGAAAAGGGAGATAAAGGGGGGGGAAAATCCCTGCAGGATTTTTCTGTCGCCTGCGATCGTATTTCTTCTGGGAGAATTTTAAACTCTTGTTTATTTGAGGTTTCTTTACCTGAATTGTTTCCTTTCTGTATCGAGGATGCAGTGGTTAATCAACTTCTGAGCCTGACTGGAGCAAAGTTAATTATTAATCAGTGTCAGAAGTGCCCGGACTCATTTGGTGAAATACATTTTTCCCTGCGACAATCAACAATCTGCTCTGTTAGACATCGATTATCCTGCTCTGCCGTGGGGCTGAACGCAGGAAAAACCCTGACACGTTTCGAAAGCAACCCTTAAAATAGCAATGAAATCCCCGTGGAACCCTAAAAATCGGGATTTTTGGGTTCTGGACTGGCGGAAGGGAACTCACAGATGTCAAGGGTCTCCACTCTACCTGTGGGAATCTCCCTGGGGCTGTGCAGAGGGAGGAGAGGGAAAGAAAGAACTCCCCAAACCACCCCTCTCTGGGAAATTGGGATCCTCACTCGGCTTCACCAGGGGCTCTCTGGCAGTGCAGGAGGTTTTCTATGCCAGAGTCACTGCGTAAAAGAGTTGATAAAGGGAAAACAAGCCTGGAATGCAGGAATTCCTCCTCCTCCCAGGTGATGCTGGGCTCTGTGTGCGAGCCGGGGGGGATTTTGGGGTGTGTGTGGAGCCTTTCTGTGGGTGTGGTTTTTTTTTCTCTGTGAGTGTGGTGTTATTCTGTGTGTGCAGGACTTCGTGTGTGAGTGTGGAATATTTTTGGGGATGTGTGTGTGAGTGGGGAGTGGTTTTGGGGGTGTCTGCAGTGTTTTTGGGGGTGTGTGTGAGTGGGGAGTCTTTTGGGGGATGTGTGAAGTCTCTGTGTGTGTTTGGGTGTGAAATTTTCAGTCTGTGTGTGTGTGTCTTTCTGGGTGTGTTGTGTGAGTTTTGAGTGGGGAGTCTTTTGGGGGATGTGTGTGAGTGTGAATCTTTCAGAGTCTGTGTCTGTGTGTCTTTCTGTGTCAGTTTTTCTGCATGTGTGAGTCTGTGTGAGTGTGGAATATTTTTGGGGTGTGTTTTTGGGGTGTGTGTGAGTCTGGGGGTGTGTGTGTGTTTTTCTGTGAGTGTGCTGTTATTCTGTGTGTCTGGGAGTCTGTGTGTGAGTGTGGAATATTTTGGGGATGTTTGGAGCCTTTCAGTGCGTGATTTATTTGTGTCTATTTTATGTGTGTGACTGTGAGTGGGGAGTGGTTTTGGGGGTGTGTGGAGTGTTTTTAGGGGTGTGTGAGTCTGTGTGTGAATGGGCAGTTTTTGAGAATGTATGGAGTGGTTTTGGGGGTGTATGAAGTATTTTTTGGGGGGTGTGTGGATTATTTTTGGGGGTGTGCGAAGTGTTTTTTGGGGGTGTGTGTGAGTGGGGATTCTTTCGGAGTGTGTGTGAAATCTGTGTGTGTGTGTTTGGGTGTGAATCTTTCAGAGTTTATGTCTGGGTGTGTTTCTGTGTGTGTGTGTCAGTTTTTCTGTGTGTGTGTGTGGGTTCATTTCTCGTTTATTTCTGTGTGTGTGGAGCATTTCTCGGTGGGAGTCCTTGGCCGTGTGTGATTTTTTTTTTTTTTTTGTTTGTATCTTTTTATTTCTGTGACTTTGTGTGTTTTTTGTGTCATTCTCTGTGTGTTTTTCACGCTGGGGCTTTGTGTGGCTCAGTGCTGGGGATGGTTGAGCTCCGTGGTCTGAGATGGATTTTCCATCCTTAACAATTCTAATCTTTATTCCACATCCCTAAAATTAACCTGGAGCGCCATTCCCTCGGTGGCTTCTCACTCCCATCTCTGTGTTTTTCTCTGAATATTTTTGTGTGTATCATTTGTGTGACTTTCTGTGTCTTTTTGCACAAATCTTTCTCTGTGTGAGGTTCCCTCTGTGTTTCTGGACCTTTCCCGTCTGCAGGATGGATCTTTATCCTTCCAAACTTCTCTCAGCTTCTAATAAAAGAAGCCATAAATAAAGAAATAGAAATAAAATATAAAAATAGAAATAGAAACTAGAAATAGAAAAGAAAAAAAAAATCGAAAAATAGAATAGAAATAGAAATAAACCCCTGGTGTTTGATAGGAAACTTCCTTGGAGAAATCCAGCAGGATCTGCCCCACATCTCCCACTCCTCTGAGAGGAGCTCCCAGTTACTCCCTGCCCTCCCAGTCACTCCCAGACTGGGATCTGTCCCGGTGCCCTGGGGATCAGATGGCCCTGGATGGAGCCCTGGGAAGGGCCTGTGAGTACAGGAGTGAGGCTGAGCTGGAAAAGGGCTCAGAAGCTGCTCGGACCTGCCAGGTCTGGCTGTGCCCCAAGAGCTGAATTTCCTTTAATTACAGCCTGGAAAACTTGGAGGTGCCTGGGGAATCCTGGTAGCAGCTGAGAGGGTGAATGTGAAAATGGGAAGTTTGTATTTACTCGTTGCTCTGATTTTTATTTATTTTTTTTTTCCCCATATTTTAGAAAAAACATAAATTCATCTTGTGGGTGTAAAAGCAGGTGCTTGAAAAAAAAATAAATAAATTGCTGTTTAATATTTGTAAAAAACCCCATCTTATCAGTGTGGGTCACTCCTTTAAGAGTTGATCCTGGTGGGTCCCTTCCAGCTCAGGATATTTTGTGATCTCAAGATCAGCTCCACTGTGCAGGAAATCATTTCTGGGGGTGGCTTTGTGTGCACGAACTCCGTGGCTCGTGTCAGGAATGGTCCCACTGGAATTTGAGGTTTTTTTTTATTTCTCTGTCGGTGGAGAAGGATTGAAATTGGAAGGACTGGCTGTGCTTTGCCATCCCAGGTGTGAAACAAATCCAAAGAAAGCTGGAATTTTTTATTTTCTGTTGTCATAGGAGAGCCTGAGGCTGGGAGTGAAAATTCCCTGTGCCCGTGGCTATATCAGCATGTGAAATCCGTGCTTTATTCATCTTTCCTCACCTCAGCATCCCTGTGGGGTTTTTTTTGTGTTGAGATTTAATTGGCTCAGGATTTGTAACAAACTCCAAACCTTCAGATCCTGCTTTTCCTCCCCCCTCTCTGTGACTTCAGTGCTGAGAAATCAAATCTCTGGAAAAGCAGCAAATGGGTTTTGGGATTGGTTTTTATTTATGTGGAGGCTCCTCTCAGTGCGGAGCAACGCTCAGACTGGGACAGGGATTTCCCAAAAAAATAAAGCAGGAGCGATGCTGGGAAGGGAATTCCAAAATCTGGGCTCGCTGCTCTCTCGAGCTGAATCGTGGCAGCAGCGTCTTTGCTGTCTTGGAGAAATCTCCACAATAAAACAGCTGGAGGTTTAGATTAATTAAAAAAAAGAAATGTGTTTCTATAAATAAAATATGACTAGACCCATGAAATC